>NW_016107339.1:8131558-8153448 GCF_001604975.1 Cebus imitator | reverse complement strand
TATTTTTAGTAGAGACGGGGTTTCACCATGTTGACCAGGATGGTCTCGATCTCTTGACCTCGTGATCCACCTGCCTCGGCTCCCAAAGTGCTGGGATTACAGGCGTGAGCCACCTCGCCCGGCCTAATCTTTTAGCTTTTATATTGTAAGCTACTTAATGAAATCCTACCAGAAAGAGTTTTGGTTATTAAACTTTTATATTTGTTGAGCATTCTTTTGACGTTTAACCCATTTGAAAATTAATATATGAAATGTTAAGATTTTCTTGCCTATGGTGATAAATCATGTTTGATAATACCTTTAAATTTATAAATGGGCAATGTGATTAGCATTTTTTGAAAATACTACTCTTGCTGACTGGCTTTTTAAAAAATTGATTGGGACTTGTAACTTATGTAACAAGATTTGAAAACTGTGTTGTTTCTTAGACTAGGCTTTTAAATTCGTTCACCCTTGAAGGGCTCTCTTATGAATTTGTATTTCTAGGCAGTATTTCCTATGCTTAGAAAAAAAAAAAGAACTTTATATCTTTGGTGTCCATCATGTATCAGCATTTAATTTATCTTTTCCTGCTGAGAGAAAAGTAACGATGATTTAGGTGTGCTTGGCAATAGAAGCAAAACCTAGTAGTGCAAATAGATGAGAAGAGTGAAGCTCCCACAATCATTCTTCCCTTCTATCAACTTTATTGTTTAAAAAGATTCAAACCTACAGGAAAGTTAAAACACTAGAACAGTGAATGCATATGTATCTTTCACCGAGACTGATCAGTTACTACATTTCTCCACATATGCTTTCCCTCTTTTCTTTTCCCTCTATTTTTTTTTGCTGTCTTGTAGCCAGTTGCAAACATTGACACTCCACCCTTAAATTCTTCAGCATATTCTCCCCAAGAATAAGAATATT
The DNA here is from genome assembly GCF_001604975.1 of Cebus imitator. Classification (NCBI taxonomy): domain Eukaryota; kingdom Metazoa; phylum Chordata; class Mammalia; order Primates; family Cebidae; genus Cebus; species Cebus imitator. The sequence goes on along the minus strand of NW_016107339.1, from coordinate 8,152,542 downwards.
ATTTTATATAGTCACAAAAACTAAGAAAAGTAATACTTAAGAAAAATAATAATAGTTCCATAACATTAAATATACAACCCCATTCAGATATCTTTAATTGCCCCCAAAATATTTTTTATTGTAGTTTTAAAACTAATCCAAGATTCAATCAAGGTTCAAGTATTCGATGATGTCTCTTTTTTTTTTTTTTTTTTTTTTTTTTTTTTTTTTTTTTTTTCTGGGTCCTTTGACAATTTTTGGTATGTTTCTTTTTTTTTCCTAACATTAATTTTTTTTTTTTTGAAGAGCCTAAGCCTGATCAAAGTCTGTTTTATACAGTGTCCAACATTCTGGATTCATCTAATTGGTTTCCTCACAATTCAGTTCAGCCTAAACATTTGTTGGCAAGAATACTATTAGATGACATGTATTTGTTACTGCATCACATCAGGAGTTCCATAACATCTGATTGTGCTTCTTTTGGTATTGCCATGTTTGATCATGTGCTTAAGATGATGACCACCAGATCATTTCACTGTACACATATATTTTTCCATCTGCAGTTACTATGTAATCTGGTGAGTCCATTCTCACTTTTGGGTTAAATTTTTTATGGTTAAGAAGTGTCTTTTCAATCAAGGAAAAAACCCCAGGTTATTTAGTAGCCTATGTCACATTTTTTTGATCTCCTTTATGTGACATAATGAAACCATAGAGCTAAAAATATAACCTTTGCTGATTTCAGTTCACTTTTAAAAAATGATTGATTGATTGACTGATTTAGAGACTGGGTCTCATTCTGTCACTCAGGCTGGAGTGCAGTGGTCCCATCTCAACTCACAGTAACCTCCAGCTCCTGGGTTCAAGTGATCCTTGTTCCTCAGCCTCTCAAGTAGCTGCAATTACAGGCGCACGCCACCACGTCCAGCTAATTTTTGTATTTTCAGTAGAGATGGGGTTTTACCGTGTTGGCCAGGCTGGTCTTGAACTCCTGACCTCATGTGATCTGCCCACCTTCCTCTCCCAAAGTGTTGGGATTACAGGCATGAACCACTGTACCTGGCCTGTTTTACTTTTAAAGAGACTATTTTTCTCCAAATTATTGATAACACGAACTGTTCATTGTTACCAATAAAGTGTGTATGCACATTGTTCACTTCCTTTAAAAACTCAGGAAATTTTTTGTTTTTACAGACAACATGATCTTTTAAATTTATGTATTTTTTCTCTATTTTTTTTTTATTATACTTTAAGTTCTGGGGTACAAGTACAGCTCTTGCAGGATTTTTACATAGGTATACACATGTATACATGTATACATAGGTATACAATGGTAGTTTGCCGCATCTATCCCCCCATCATCTACATTAGGTATTTCTCCTAATGTTACCCCTCCCCAATCCCACCACCCACTACTATCCCTTCCCTAGCTCCCCCCTATCCCCCAACAGGAACCGGTATGTGATGTTCCCCTCCCTATGTCCATGTGTTCTCATTGTTCAACACCCACTTATGAGTGAGAACATGCGGTGTAAAAACTCAGGAATTTAAAGTAAAACAAGTTTTCTGAAATGTTTCATAGCTTGCCTTTACCTTACTCAGATCAAAATTGTCATATGAGGATTGTCTTAAATGTATATTATACAATACAGTAGTATTTTTGTTTTGTTTAGCATACAACTCTAAATTTTTTTGGCTTTTTGTCATATTTCCATTTTTTGTAAAGATACTGAAATCCTTGAATGAGTGAATGTTACCAACAAAGAAGAATTGTTATTGAACTACCACTCAAACAGGGTATATATCATAGGACCAGTAAAAGAATTGGATTTCTAACTTTTTAAAAAACTATTTACATTTGCTTACTAGAACTATGTGTCTGTGGTTCAAAGAACAAGTTGATGGAGTGTATGTGTGTGTTTTGGCTTCTGTTAGAAAACAGCATGATTACATAACGATTATAATGTTATGATCCTGAAGATGATGGAGTCAATGGTAGAAAAATCCTTAACATAGGACAGCAGTTTATTTCCCCTCCCATAGTGGACCAAGGAAGTGGGAAAACACTCTTGTTTTTATTTTTTCTAGAATGGCTTCTACTTACAATCAGTTTAGGCAGACCACCTGGTGTCTGCCTGTGAATGGGAATATTTATGAGCAGTCTGAAGCAGTCCTTAAGTGTCCACTTCTTTGATAAAGAGAGACTACTTATTCCAAGCTCAGACATTACTTTTCTCTCAGAAATTGCCTGCCAACACCCCCCTCATAGTAGAATGAGTAATTATGAGCTGCAGTCTTAACATTTTTCACTGTTTTGACGTTGTATGCTTGGCAGGGTGTAGGGTACTTCTTTATTTCTTCAGGGTGTCTATATTTATCAAATACAATGTAGATGCCTTTATAATATTAAATACGTGATTTGTAACTCTTACTCTCCAATTTCCATCAATAAAGCATAGCTGCTTAGTTACAACTCAGGCTGGATTAAGCAGTTTGTTTTATTTTGTGGCTCACTAGAGTAATTTGAAACAATGAAGATTTACCAGGGATATAAGGCCAGATTTTTGCAGGTGCTGTTCTGTGTCTTGTAAACAAACATTAATCTTTAGTGGCCAGATGTCATGCAAATCCCCCCAAATTTCTGGTGTGCAGTAGAGATTAGCCCAGATGTTTCTTATCCGGGGTGGGGGTAAAGAGAGGGTGGCCCTAATGATCATTCTCAAGAGTGTTGTCTTTAGCTGATCCAGTGGTTCTGACTGCCTTTGTTGCAGGCCAATGGTATAGCAGTTGAGCAAGTCCTTTGAATATGTCAGTGAGTGAATGAAAGAGTAAAAGTTGAGGATAAAAGCAGAGAGGTGATGGCATGATAATGCTGGAGAACCTCTGTGAGAATATTAATTCTGTGGATGCAATGTGCCATGTCAAGGCAGCTGTTGACTCTTGGCAGCTCCTGTTAACCCGATGTTTTTTCTTCTTTTGAGGTGATCTTCTTAGTAGAAATTTAATTTTAACCTCTTTCTTAAGCTGAGGGAAACTAATCTTGGGTGTCAGTCACATTCATAATTGTAGGGGCAAGCATTTTAGAAGAACTTAGTGTATTCAAGCATTAAATTCTCAACCCAAGTTTTCTTCGGCAATCCAACGTATTAATAAGCCCAAAGAGCCCAGTCCCTTGGTTTCTTGTGCACATGGTTTTTGGGTTTCTATTAATGAGAGGTTCTAGATTAAAACAGGTATACCCTTTTGGAAAATTGCATTAGTAATATACGATGATAATTATTTCTTTGCCACATTGTTGAAAAATTTAATTTTGCAGTGGGAATAAAAAATGTATAAGAATTCAATTGATAAATACTTATTAATTGTTGCCTATATATGTTATATACTGTGCTTGGCTCTGGGAAATGCAAAGATGAGTAAAGCAGGAGCTCTTCCTTAAATGAAATTTTAGTTTTTAAAAAGCCTTTTTATGAGCACAAAAAGCAGAACAAACACAATTACTAAGTAAAATGAATACATATATTTGAAATATCAAAATGTCAGCAGGTGATTTTATTTTAAAGGATACTATCAAATTATTCTAAATTTAAAATTTTTAAATAGAATTTAAAACAATGAGACTCGACTGGGTGCAGTGACTCATGCCTGTAATCCCAGCACTTTGGGAGCCTGAGATAGGTGGATCACTTGAGGTCAGGAGTTTGAGACCAGCCTGGCCAACATGGTGAAACCCCATCTCTACTAAAAATACAAAACAATTTAGCCGGGTATGGTAGCAGCCACCTGTAATCCCAGCTACTCGGGAGGCTGAGGCAGGAGAATTGCCTCTGGGTGGTGGAGGTTGCAGTGAGCTGAGATCCCTCCACTGCACTCCACCCTGGACTGCAAGAGCGAAACTCCAAAAAAGAAGGAAAGAAAAAAAAAAGGGCTAGGTAAAAAGGAAGAAAATGAATTTTAAGAGCAGATTTTCAATGGTGTAGTTTTCCATCACCAGACAGATAATCAACACAAAATATATACTGCTGTAAGGTTATATTGATAGTCTTCACAGTATTTCTCTTCAGTTTTATCTGATCAACACATATATGAATGGAATAATAAAACTTAAATTTATCATACACTAGTTATCATACACTTCTTTTTAATTATCACCAAAGTATAAGTGTCCCTAATTTAAGTGGGGATTCGCAGTTAATTAACAGAAGTAGTAATTTAGCAGAGCCTAGTTACAAGCCAAGCAGTCAGATCTTTATCCAGCATTTCCTGAGTTCAGTTATTATTAGCTGCCCCTTATCCCCCAGTAGGTTCTGTTTTTTTTTCTGTTGAGTATGTTTTGGAAGAACCTGTAAAACTCTATCTAAAATAAAGGGACACATTAACTTTTCTTTAGACTAATATTGTAAAAGAAAAAAATTAAGGAAAATTTTCGTTAATTGTATTACCTAAATCATTTTCTATATATTTTCTTTCAGGTTCTTCCTATATATGTTTGCAGTGTATAAATGCATTTGTAATCTTATATTCTACAATATCAGACATTTCCCATGTTTCTATTTTGTTTTCCGATTATTTTGAATTGTTACATACTATACCATTGAATAATTTATCCACATTTGCTTATCTTCTCCTCTACTTTTGGGATTGTTTTGGTTGTTTCAATTTTTCATTATTACACATAACATAGCAATGAACATTTTCTGCATAGAATATTTTTCTTCTATTGAATTATTTTTGTAGAATAAATTTCCAGAAGAGAGTCACATGTACTCTCGAACTTCATATGCTAGTTTGTGCCTGGCAGTACCTTTATTATGTGAATTAGGTAGGGAGAAATAAAATTGCAGAATTAAATGTGTTAATATTCCTTGTAAAGTCATTTTGCATTATCCAGTCATTTTGCATACAAATGGTAGAAAGGGGTTGAGTTATTTATACTATTTTCTTATTTCCATTGGGAAAAGTAAGAATTGGGGAGATACAAGCAATATTAAATTAGAAGTGCGTTAACATATCAGTCTTCTTCTTTGGTATAGTCTTTTAGTTCCTATATTTTCAGGAGTGTAGCTGGTATGATTCCAGGCCCTTTAAGAAAAATGAGGTTGAAGGAAAGAATAGCACTGTCATGATAGAAGAGGGTTAAGGAACGCCTGTTAACTCTGATGATAAGAATTATGATGGATTTATCATTCATACAGAAAGCTAGGAACTTAACTCAGATGTATACATAGTGTGAGAGACAAGACTCAAATAAAAATACACAGGCAGTTCATATTATATGTAAGGATATGCAAGGAGGGAGAGAGAGCTGTTAGGGTAAGCTTGTATGCACTGTGAAGCACTTCTGTTGTTCCTTGTGCTTCAGGTGAATTAACTGGAAGTGCTTTGGGCCATGACCACTATTTCATTCATCCTTTGAATCCTAGTATTTACAGTGCCTGACACATAGTAGGCCCTTAGTAATGATAGTAAATGTTTATTCGATTTAGTTGAATTCATAGGTGAGCTTTGAAAAGAGTGGCTAGCACATGTGCAATGAAAATTGTGCTGAGAAATAGAGCTTCTTGGGCAGATGCACCAATTTGGTAGGGAGAGACTTTGGTGACTTCAGTATAGGTACTAGAATTGAAAGATTGTTCAGGAAGAAGAGATGGTGTTAACTGCTTTATTGAAATTTCTTTTGAAAACTTAGGTTCACGCAAAAACCTAGATATGAATGTTTATAGCAGCTGTATTACGATCTCCAGAAAATGGAAGCAACTAAAGATGTTCTTCAATAGGCAAATGCATAAACAAACTGTAGAATATTATTCAACAGTAAAAAGAAATAGGCTATCAAACCACAAAATGACATGGATGAATCTTAAATGCAAATTACAAAGTGGAAGCTGATTAAAAAAAAGCTACATTCTTTATCATTTCATTAGTCTGACATGGAAGATGGAAAACTAAAATGATAGTGCAGAGATGAGTGGTTGCCATGAGTTCAGGAAGTGAGGAGGATTGAATAGGTGAAGCACGGGGGAATTTTTAGGGGAGCGGAATTGTTCTGTATGATCCTGTGGCAGAGTGGGTACATGACAGTTGTCAAAACATACAGAACTTTTACAGTACAAAGAATGAATTTTAATGTATGAGAATTAAAAAAAATCTTTTAGGAGATCCCAGGATAGAATTGCAGAATGTTTTAAAACAGACCGTATTACAGATGTATGAAACAGCTGTAATGTGGCGGGGGGGGTGGGGCACTGGTGAGGAGGTTGGCTGGGGAGAAAAAGTGCTGAATTAAGTAAATTTGGAAATAAGTGGGCTCTGAAAGACCAAAGGCAAAAGGACCTGCACCTGAGTATTGTGTTCTAGCTGATGAAGTTGTTTTTCATGGGAGTATAAGTTAATAGTTCTGATAGTGCTATACATGTATACTGGAATTGAGGAATTAAATAAATGGATGGTGGAAGCCAGATTTCTCATTGTTGGGGTGGGTATTTACAGAAGAGTAAGGGGAGAAGGCTAGAATGGTCCATGTGGTAATGAATTAGAGAAGGCTATATCAGTAATGTGGATACTTAATGTGGATACAGAAGGTTAAATATAGAAATATTTACAGAGATGAATGTATACACAGATTGGTATACACATTATTTTCTTGCTCTGTCTGCTGAGAGGACCTAGATCCAGCAGCAGTGATTATACGTAGCACCTAGATCCTGGTTTCTAATTACCATTCTCCAGTAGAAGGAACTAGAGCTCTTGGAGAAATGGTCAGTTTTAGGACTGGAGTAGGAAGTATACAAAATGAGCTTTGAACATATTGTAGTGCCAAAAAGTAAAAAAGCGCTTTAAAGAACCCCACAATGATGGGGGTGTATCAGAAGGACACAGGAGCCAACTAACTGAAAAGCTCCCAATGGCCAAGGCTGGAAGGAACTATTTGAACAACAAAATAAAATACTAACAAGTTGTAACTTGAAGTATAAAATAAATATCCTTGAGTCCATACTGATATATATATTTAGTGACAGATAACTAAAAGGGTGAGAAAGAGATAAATTTGCCATGTAGCATTCCAAATAATTTGTGTAGATACTTTGCAACGGGAGCAAGGGAGCCTGGCTCTCTGTTCCTTAAGTGTGGGCTGTGCCTATGACTTCCAAAGTGTGGAAAGGGAGGGAAAGTAACTTTAATGGAGAAACCTGACAAACACTGCCTCAGCCAGGTGATCAAGATTAATATCAGCAGTGATAATTCATGTTGGTTTTATATACCCTTGGTGTATGATATGATGAGAATGGCCCCTGTGATTGTCCCCCAATCCTACTAATCCAGCATAACCATGAGAACAATGAGATAACCCAAATTGATGAGCATTGTACAAAATACCTGACCAGTGCTCTTCATAAATGTTAAGGTTATCAAAAAGAAGGAATATCTGAGAAACTATCACAGCTAAGAGGAACGTAAGAGACAGGACAATTAAATCTCATGTGGTGTCCTGGATGAGATCCTGGATTGGAAAAAGAACATTAGATAAAAACTAAGGAAATCTAAACAAGTATGAACCTTAGTTAATAGGGTGTCAGTATTGGCTCATTAATTGTAACAAGTCTGCCATTACTAGTGTAAGACATTAATGATAGGGGAAATTGGCTCCTCAGTATATGGGAATTCTTTGTAGTATCCCTGCAACTTTTTTATAAATGTAAAACTATTCTTAAAAATAAAGCTTTATAGATTCCATTGATTAGAAGGAAAAAATACGCTTTTTAAAAAAAGGAAAATACTTCTGGGTAGCAGGTAGAATTGCTTTTATTTATTCCTCTAATGGAATTTAAACAAAATCTTAAAAAATAAAAGCAAATTCAGGTACCAAACAAACCAAAAAGCTTCCTGTGATGATCCTGAGAAGTTCCAAGATGATCTTGATCTCAAAATGATATTGATCACTTGCGAGACCCAAAGCACCTTCCATTAATTAATTATAAATTCTTCTAATTCTGATATTGAGAAACAAACTGGATTTTCCATGCCCTCCAAGTAAGTTTATGAAAGAGCGAGAAGTGTTTAGATCCTGAATGTATTAATTCATTCTCATGCTGCTAATAAAGACATACCTTGAGACTGGGTAATTCATAAAGGAAAGAGGTTTAATAATAGACTCACATTTTGGCATGGCTGGGGAGGCCTCAAAATCATGGCAGAAGGCAAAGGAGAAGCAGAGACACATCATCTTACGTGGTGACAGGTAAGAGAGCTTGTGTAAGGGAACTCCCTTCTATAAAACCATCAGATTTCTTGAGACTTACTATTGGGAGAACACCCCAAGAAAGACCTGCCCCCATGATTCAGTTACCTCCCATTGGGTCCCTCTCATGACACGTAGGAATTACAGGAGCTACAATTCCAAGATGACAGTTGGGTGGGAACATAGCCAAACCATATCACTGACTGAGTCTTGTGCCTACCTTCTACTTAATGCTTCTTTCTTTTTAGAAGTAGAAATATTCATGAAGGAGAAAATTATAGGCACTGGACCATCCTCTCATGCCCTAAATAAAGCTCAGAATTCACTCTAGTCACACTTGAAGGGGGAATAGGTTGAAAAATGCAGAGTAATTTAGAAATGCAACAATGATTATATGTCCTTTTGCCAAGGGGATTTAAAAAAATCTTCAAAATAATTCTGACCACCCTTAGTGTGGAAAGTATTCTAATTTATTTTTATTCGTTCTTCTTAAACAAGTTACTCTCTCTTGACCTGGAGCAGGATAGTCCCAACTTCCAATTGAATAATACTCTTAATCCCCTAGAAGCAACATTCTGTTATTTCTGGAACTGGTTCACTGCTCTCCTCTTCACAAGTCCATTACTACTAGTGTTTGACCTTCTGGAAGGCACCCTGAAATCATAGTTAGGATGGGAACTGAAGAGTTGATGCAAATGTATCTTGTAAGACAGTCTGTGTTCTGTTACAAATGATCTTCATCCTGGTATTCTTTCTATTATTTTGTGTTCCTAGGATCTTTGCACAGAGCAGAGCAACATAAGCTGTATTACAATCTTACCTTTTAGTGGGCTTTTGGCCAGAGGTTCAGAGCTGTAGAATTTAGAATTACTTTTTACTTCATAAAATCACAAGGTTGATATTAGCACTTGTTCTTTTTCAGCCATTAATTCGTGCCTTGGTCATATGTAAATAAACTAAATTTGTATGATGTAGTTGGTGCAGCGAGATGCCTGGTTGATTCAGCTTGGAAAATCTTTTCAAAACATGGACAAACATGTATTTGTGCATTCCCATAGCATCAAGCTCTTAGGGAAGGTCAGAGGAATAAAAATAAAGATAACGGTTTTGTCCCTAGGAGTAAAGTGTAGTTGCACGCAAAAGAATTGAGTTACGGCTGTTGGTCTGAGTTCTTCTCATACCTTTTCTTTTAGTCTAAATATTGATATATTAGGTGAATGATATATTTAGCATCATTGAACTCATAATTTATTGTATTACTAGAGAAGTACGTGTTTGTACCCGTGAAAATACAATCAAATGTGAACATTTTAAATTCAGACAGCCTGAGAATATTGTCCAATTCAATAAAAAGCCTGAATTATAGAATACTCAAGAGATACTATTTTCCTTAAGAAAACATACTATAAGTATTCATGTGTTTTAAGCCTATATAAACATAAACTTGGCTTAGTTCAGTAATAAATACTTGCTAACCCCTATGAAGACACAGTGGGTACAAAGATGATACCCTCAGGAAGCTTACAGTTTAGTTCTAAGTTACACTACTCTATTTTTTTTTTTAAGCTGGAGTTTCACTCTTGTTGCTCAGGCTGGAGTGGTGCGATCTTGGCTCACTGCAACCTCCGCCTCTTGGGTTTAGGTGATTCTCCTGCCTCAGCCTCCCGAGTAGCTGGGATCACAGGCGCCTGCCACCATGCCCAGCTAATTTTTTGTTTGTTTGTTTCTTTTTTTTTTTTTTTAAGTAGAGACGGGGTTTCACCGTGTTGGCGAGGCTGGTTTCAAACTCGTGACCTGGTGATCCACCCACCTTGGCCTCCCACAGTGCTAGGATTACAGGTGTGAGCCACTGTGCCTCACCCTACTCTATTTTTTGTTTTTTTAAAGGAAACAGTTTAACATCAAATGTTTCCCAAGTTTACTTTTTGCACAGTGCATACATTTTGGGGAAAATACATGGTTACAGAACGATATTCTAGGCCAGTTACATTGGCTCACACCTGTAATCCCAGCACTTCGAGAGGCTGAGTTGGGTGGATTGCCTGAACCCAGGAGTCTGAGACCAGGCTGGGCAATATGGTGAAACCCCTTCTTTACAAAAAATCCAAAAATTAGGCTTGCATGGTGTTGCATCTGTAGTCCCAGCTACTCAGAAGGCTGAGGTGGGAGAATCACTTGAGCCTAGGTGGTGGAGGTTGCAGTTACCACTGCACTCCAGCCCAGGTAAAAGGGTGAGACTCTGTCACCAAAAAAAAAAAAAAAAAAACAATAAAATTAAAAGCAAATGCCCCATGATAGCCTACAATTTGTTTGATGCCACTCTAGATCATCCTAAAGGAAAAAGCAATCAGTACGACACCAAGTCTGTAGAATTTCAAGGATTGGTTGATATTGTCTCCCAGTGGATGAGAGAGCAGATTCCAATTTTCTTCTGCAAGCAGATTCTCTGACTTCATCTGGGCCTTCCCTATGCTAAGGTTAATTGTCTATATTTTCTTTAAAAAAAAAAAAAAAAAAGTCACGTACCTTCCTAACACAAGAAAAGCACTGGGGGTTAAAAAGCCACACTTGGACAGAGTGACTATAATTATCAAAACCAGAAAGCCACCAATGTTGCCTCCAATGATGATAGGCAAAGAATGCTACGCCTCATCTTTTAGGAAGATGACAGCAGTCTTAATTTGTTGGTTCTCTGTATTCAGCCCCTCACATAGAGATCTGTTTGAAAGGATCCACAGCTCAATTACATCTCTTGGTAACAGCTTAGAGTGACCCAACAAGATCTCTGCAGCCATGGTTACATTTTCTTTTCTTTGTGTGAAGTGATGGCACAGCTCACTGAATGCCATTCTTCTACATGCTGAACTAAATTGCTCTCATAAGTTTGCTTCTGACTTTGGATGCACAAAGTGTAGACCTGAAATGAAAGCTATTCCTGGGATGCATGAGCAAATAAACTGCCATAGTCATCTACCCCCTCTCCACTATACCACTGTATTTTAATTTAGTTTGTAATAATTAAGACATCTTGTACATATTTTATTTATAAATACAATTAATGAAATTTGAGTAAATGAACCTTTAGTATTAAAAACCATCCAGATTATTATTATTATTTTTTTTTTTGAGACAGTGCCTCACTTTGTCACCCAGGCTGGAGTGCATCAGCGTGATCTCAGCTCACTGCAGCCTCCACCTCCTGGGCTCAAGCAGTCCTCCCATCTCAGCCTCCCGAGTAGCTGGAACTACAGGCATGCATCACCATGCCCAGCTAATTTTTGTGGATTTTTCTTTTTTTTTTTTAAGAGACGGGGTTTTGCGTTGTTTACAAGTAACCTGTCCACCTTGGCCTCCTAAAGTGCTGGGATTATCGGGTGAGCTACAGCACCTGGCTGGTCCACAATCTTAACGTTGCTATTTGTGTATCTTTTTCCTTCTGCCTTCAGGGAACCAGCCTTTCATTCACTGCTTATTACTGTGGGTTCGCTCTAACCTGCTGCCATCATCATCTTTCGTATGAATGAAAAAACTCACTTATTTTTTCCTGATGACTCTAATATTGTTTGAGGGGCAACTCAACTTTTCTTTCTCTCAGCTTTTCTCATTAATGTTGTTATATTTAATATCAGACTGAAGGATAGTCAAGTCTCATTATCAAGCTTTCCAGGGTCAGCTTTCTAGCTTTTACAGTAGGCCCTAGGAGGATTTTTGGAGTCCTACATTTAAAAAAATTTGGTCATATGGGGCTTGGTGTAAAATATGCGGAGAGAGTCCATTGGAAGGGATTCCATTTTGTATCACAGAACTTGGATATACTCAAGTTGAGATCTTGTGATTGTCAAAAACTTTTATGTATTTTGAAGGTGATTTCTGATAGTACATATTTGGTAGATCTTACCAAGGAGGCATTTGATTTCCAACAATGTTTCCACATAGCATTATATTGCCTGCCTTGGTGATATGGTCCGTGTTCCTCCTCTGTAGGATTTTTATTTCTTTTTAATTTTTCTTTATTTCATTTTCCCCTCCTTCTTAATCTCCCCCTCCCCCTTTTCTTCTCCCCCTTTCCTTGCCCCCCTCCTCATCCCTTCTTAGGACAGCAGTGTCCTGATAGAGGCAACACACTTGGTAATGCTAAAGCTTTCTACACACACACACACACACACACACACACACACACGCATGTGCGCGCGAATAAATGGGCCTCCAGATTGAACGGTATTAAATGTAACAATATTTTCATTTATACTTTGATCCTATATTTTCTAAATTTTGAATATTAGAATGTGCAGAATATAAGTTTATAATCTTCAGACTTGAATTTTTAGCCCAATACATGATGTTATTGTAGAGTGGGAGTGGTATGAATGGTATGAAATCCAGAGATAATTCTTAACCTTTATTTTTAACCATTTAAAGTCAAATTTTTTGTCTCTTCCATTAAATGTCTAGCTATAATACAGATCATCATCATGTGTCAAAGGCATACCAGACTGAGAGAGTGGTAGTTCTTTTGGGAGGCTCAGTCAGTAGTTAGCTAGAGCTTACCTACACCCCAAGATGTTGAACTAGAAAATCACTATGGTCTCTTCTGATTCTAAAAGGTGGTGATTTTCTTGACATCACAAATTCATAGAGTTGTGTGTGTGAATAGTGAGGTGCTCAACCTGTAACAAGAAGATATAGACCATCTTCAGTCAGCTAATCCGCCTCTGAGTGGCTGAGTTTTTGTATGAGTAAGATAGATGAGAGTCTGCTCAGCGGATTTGCAGAGAATCTCTGATAAATTTCTTTAGTGCCATTTCAAACCCCAGGAGCTCCACATGGGATGGTTTTATTTTGGGGTCTTTATAGATATATTCTATGTATCTACTGTCACTATACAGATCTGTCTAAGCATGTTTTGATAAAAGTATCGAAGTCTCAAAGATGGTTTTTAATATCTTTACCAAAAGATGGCAGACATTGACGAATGGTTTCTAACGATAATTCCTTACAATCTTATTTTCTGTATAGTGCCAGTATATAAAATGAGTATAGGTGTGCATTATTACATTGTCAATAAGAACTAACAGTTGATTGCCAAAATACACTTTTAGTGGCACCTGACTTTTCTAGATCAGAATCACCTAATATGGTAGAAGGAGCTTTTTTTTTTTTTTTGGAGACAGAGTCTCACTCTGTCGCCAGATGCCAGGCTGGAGTGGTACAATGGCGTGATCTCGGCTCACTGCAACCTCCGCCTCCCAGATTCAAGCAATTCTCCTGCCTCAGCCTCCCGAGTAGCTTGGACTACAGGCACACAGCACCATGCCCAGATAATTTTTTTTTTCGTATTTTTAGTAGACACGGGGTTTCACCATGTTGGCCAGGATGGTCTTGATTTCTTGACCTCATGATCCGCCCGCCTTGGCCTCCCAAAGTGCTGGGATTACAGGCATGAGCCATTGTGCCCGGCCAAAGAGCTCTTAAATAGGATTGACAAGCCTCTGTCCTTCCCTTTCTGTTTTGAGCACATGGGCAAGTCATTTGAATTACCTGAGAGACAGTTAACTTGTTTTTAGAATTAATCACTTTTCTTATAATGATGGAATTTTAAAAAATCATGTTAATTATTATTTAGTTACTACATTCTGCATGGTAAATAAAGTGGGACTTGCCAGGAGAAGAATATTACAGCTCAAAAACCTTAATTTTGTCAGGTTTCTAGAACAGTTTTTCAAACAGGATTGAAAGCATTACCATGTTTTTATAGTTCTTCACTATGTATGAGGATAAGTTGACTACTTGAGTGTTGTTACCAGTGTACACTAAATTAAATGTACAGTTCAGGGGGATATCAGCACATATATGGATATTTGGCAGATTTCTTGAGCCAATAATTCTGGTCCTTCTCTTTTTAAAGTTCTTAATTAGTTAATCACAGATAATTGAACCAGAAGAGTCTTCTCATGGTGTGCTAAGCAAACACAGTTGAAGACAGAGCCAGCCGACTTCAGCAGCACTTCTCTGCATGGTGTGTCTCTGAGACTTAACATTGAAGATGTATACTATGGGTTACTTTTACTTCAGTTTTTTGTAGTTACAACTTGTTCATGTATCATGCCCCAGAAAAAGGTCATCATCTTCCCAGTATGACATATAGTATACAGTTTATATATAGTCTTTTTTGTGGGGAAGGAGTTGAGAAAGAAAGTGAATTTAATGGACCAAGGTAATGTTTAATAGCAGGAGATATAAGTTAAATTGATCAGCTGTTGTGTGTCTCTGTGTTTGTTATAATGGAATATGGGATAGTGAGAAATTTCACACTAATTTTATTCACACTGAACAATTCTAATTGTTTCTTTTTTATAAAATGTGAGATTTGCCTAATTAAGAGGCTGTCCTTTCTAAATTAAATATAAATTTGACTTTCTTCTTGAACTCTGCTGTTTCAATTGTGTTTGTCTTCATTCAGTATTGTTAATGAAGGACAACTTGCTTACATGCATCTAAAGAAAGCATAGCTTCTTTCTGTTATGTATAACACAGAGTGGGCAAGGTGTATAAAACTCATCTACATGCTCCTCAGAACATAACAACACTGCCATGTGCCAAGCCTACAGAGCTGAGAAAGAGGGTGTTTTTTGACTGATAGCTTTGGCTCACGCTTTGGAGGGAAGAGGAAAAGGTATGGATTTTCTGAAATCACAGGATGTCTTAAGTTCCAAGGGCTTTAGGAATTGCCTTATATTGTGTGTCTTCATATTGTACCTCTGCCTGTCTTCCAGTCCAGACTCATCCAAGAGAATTGGCACAATTTCATTAGTAAATGAAGTCACAACTTGGGAATTGATGAGGAGAACTGATTTAAAAAGGCCACAAGTGGTTCCAAGTGCTCCTGCAGTCATACACACACATACTCCGAGTATACATCCCGAGTTCTAAGAGAAGGCAGAGGTGTGGAGAAGTTATTTGAATTTGTTGGTTCTCAGATATTTTGATCAGGTTAAGCAGTTTTTAAAAAAGAGTGAAGAGAAAGTGATGAACGTACCCTTGCCAACTTTTATTCAGTTGTACATTTAAAAGGAAACTCATCACCATAGAGTTATAAATTATAACAAAATGTAACATATGTAACAGTGTAGCATATATTTACCTTTATGAAAAACTGATATTGTCCTTCCCATTTAATAAAAATTTCATCACTGGCTGGGTGCATAGTGGCCCATGCCTATAATCCTATCACTTTGGGAGGCTGAGGATTACATCCCTGTAATCCTAGCACTTTGGAGGCCGAGGCAGGAGGATTGCTTGAGCTCAGGAGTTCAGAACCAACCTGGCAAAACTCCATCTCTACAAAAAATATAAAAATTAGCTGGGCGTGGTAGTATATGCCTGTAGTCCCAGCTCTTGGGAGGCTGAGGTGGGAGGATCACTTGAGCCTAGGAGGTTGAGGTTGCAGTGAGCCATGATTGTGCCACTGCACTCCAGTCTGGGTGATGGAGCGAGACCCTATTTCAATTTCAAAAAAAAAAAAAAAAAAAAAAAAATGTAGTTCGTGGCCCAGGGTTTAGGAATTGCTAATTGAGTAGTTATAAATAACTTGAACAATAATTTAATAGTATAAATATTAAATTTTACACTAGGGTAGTAGCTTATATCAGCTCTAAGTGAATTCTTGCACAGCTGCAGAAGGGTATTTTTAATTAATTTTAGGCTCATTAAATAAGCTTTTGGAAAATTTGAACATAAATGAGAAAGCAGCCCACCTCAGCTTCTGTAGATACTCACAAAGCTGGGTGGTGGTGTACAGTTTTTTTTTATTTACAGTTATTTACAGTTTTTGTGAGACTGTGGAAGGGATAACTTGAAATCTTGAAGAATGATTCAGGGCCTTGTTACCCAAAGTCTGATACAGGGACTAGTTACATTAATAGCACTTGGGAGCTGCTGGAAATTCAGGCCTCACCCCAGACCTGCTGAATCAGAACCTGCATTTTAACAAGATCCCCAGGTGATTCACATGCATAGCAGGTTTGAGATACTGATTGAGAGTACCTTTCTGAAAACAAGGGTTTCAATTAGGTAACTTTCACATAGCCTGTGCCTTATCTAATTCAAATGTTCCAAAACCAGGATTATTAGACGAAATAGGTTGTTTAGAATAGCAATTAAGACTGGCCTAAAAAAACCAAAAAGGTTATATAGAAAGGCCTTGAGACCTGCATTAATGATAATATAGTTTATAATTAGCTTATCAACTAGATATACATGGGTGTATCTAAAGAGCTTGGAAACTGTTTTTAAGTTTTTCTTTTCAATCTTGGTTTTAGGTTTAGGAAAACTCAGGTAAAATCACAGATAGAGGAACATTTCTTTAAGTAGGAAGATAGTTTTGGACCAAACAGTTAAGACAGTTCTTAACTGTTTTAGAAGTCATCTACTCCACCCCCTCTCTCCCAGCAGTTTGAGTGCTCTGTTGAAAGCTAGAATTTTGAGCATGAGAGTGCCACTCTGGACAACAGAGATTTTCTCTCCCTCTCCCCTCTTCTCTTTCTCTCCTTCTACCCCTCTCCCCGCATCCCCACCATCTCTCTCATCTTCTCTTTATCCCCACCCCAGTGCTTTTTTCTTTCTCCTTTTCCTCTTCTCTGCCCCTACCCAGGATTGTTTTACTGTTAGCTGGGTTAAGTTTAAGCTTCTTAAGGACTTGAATACTTAAAGACTATGGCTCACTTTTAAGATCTAGTTGAAGGGTATAGGTTTAAATTAGTTCAGTATGGTATGCTCTGTACAAAATCACAATGGGATTTCTACTAATGGATATTTAAATATATAATCATTTCTTTTATGCTTGCATCCAGCGTTTAATTAATCCTTTGGTAATTAATTAAGAATCCCCTCAAAGTTTGCTTCTGAGCATATTGTTCAGACCAGCTATTAACTCCTGTACTAGAATTGGTTGCCTTGCAGACCTGCGTTATCAATAGTAAGTACCTCAGTTGCCACTCAGGAGGAAAACTGAATGGAAGACCTGAGCATAAGTAGTCTTCATTTTATACCTTTTTGTGTCTTTTGAATTGAGCTTTTTGATTATTTTACTAATCAAATAAATAATTTAAAAAAATTTAAAGGGAAAAGTTTCTAAACTTTTTCACTAAGAGTGTGTGATCTCTGATGCTAAGTTTTGTGAAGGAGGAGAAAACACTAGGTTTGGGTAACATCTTAATAAGTGATAAATGCTTTTGGCTTGATTTCTCACTGACATCCTGTACCTTCGGTGGTGTATTTCTTCTTTTTATTGACCAGCAAGTAACTTCCAAAATACTGCTAAATGTCAGGTTAGAAAAGAGCCAGTGTTTATTTCTCACCCTGCAGTCTTCAGTGTAAACATCTGAAAAATGGTTATATTAGGAGAGACAATAAGATCTTTCAAATCTCATACATCTGTTAGTCTACAAGAGCTTACCAAAACTGTTGGGAACTTTTACAGGATCCTGCTGTAACCTATCATATGTACCCACCATCCAGATTTTGTTTTAAAGGTTGATGTGGTTTGATTTCTATTGAAGGAGGTTTCCCAGGAAGTTCCTGGGCCAGATTAGGCCTCCTCCTTCATCTTTTACTCACACACCAATACAGAGACTTCTTTGATTTTTGTTTTAAGAGGCAATGTTATGACTACTGGTTACCATTGCCCTTTAATTTATAAACAGCATGTAATCACTTGCCAGAATTAACAAATAGGTTACAGTTACCTTATATTCTCTTGAATTTGAAATTTATGTTGTATCACTTGTTTTGGCCTTTCTGATGAAATGAGAATTTGTGGGGTGTGAGGGTGCAAGAGAAAAAAATGTTTACTTTATTCCATGTCTGTCAGATAACTGGCAGAGTTAAGTTCCTGTGGCATCTTTCTGGTCATAAAAACATCACTAAACGTCTAAATAAAGACCGAAACACTTCTGACATTGAATATTGGCATAAATGTGAACTATACATACATTTAAGACAGAAAATAAACACAAGATAATATTTACCCAGTTATTGCAGCTCAGGGTACCAGGTGAGAACCAGCCCTGGACAGGGCACCATCCCATCACAGGTTGCACTGACACTCACTCATACTGGAACTATTTAGACTCATCAATGAACCTAGCATGCATAGCTTTGGGTTGTGGGGGGAGTATGCAGAAAAAAATGCATGCATTGTGAGAAGGGGTGAGCCCATGCAGACAGTGGCCCCAGTTGGGAGTTGATTTTATCCCCCCTCATCATCCTTCTTATTAAATGATGTTGAAGGAAACAGTGTTATTTGAGGACCTGTTGTACAGGACTTTAACTGGGATTTTGAAAGTTTCTATATAATAGTGTCATTTTGATTAGATTATTCAGGTTTGGTGATATGCTGCTTGCTATTGCATTCAGCTGTTAAGTCTTTTCATGCTCCTGTTAGAGCTTCAGTGAGAATATAGTAATGACAGATAGTGAAAAGTTTTAATTTTTCTGTTTTAGTTTGTTAATGTAGTTGAACTTTTCTCAGAATACTTTGTATGCAGATTATAAAAGATAGGTGGTGAAGCCCATTCAAAAGTGGGTGATGGATATGAACATAAACTTTTCAAAAGAAGACACATATGAGGCCAACAGACATATGAAAAAATGCTCATCATCACTGGTCATCAGAGAAACGCAAATCAAAACTACATTGAGATACCACTTCATGCCAGTTAGAATGGCGATCATTAAAAAATCTGGAGACAACAGATGCTGGAGAGGATGTGGAGAAATAGGAACACCTTTACACTGTTGGTGGGAGTGTAAATTAGTTGAACCATTGTGGAAGACAGTGTGGCGATTCCTCAAGGACCTAGAAATAGAAATTCCATTTGACCCAGCAATCCCGTTACTGGGTATATATCTAAAGGATTATAAATCGTTCTATTATAAGGACACATTATAAGGACACATATCCAAACGATTATAAATCCTTCTAGTATAAGGACACACACACACACACACACACACACACACACACACATTCTTTATATATTTATATGTGAAGAATTTTATACTTAAATGACTAAATTGCTCATAAATAGAATTATATACATAGGTACTTGATTATGTGTTTTTAAGAAGTAATTACACCCTTTATAAAATTCTAAGACAGGTGATGTATGGTGGTGCATAAAATCAGCATTGGAGTAGGTATCTGTTCTAGTCTTCACTCTGTTTTTAGCTGATAACCTTGAGCAAGTTATTTGTGTGTATTAATTTTCTTTTATGAAATTAAGAAAGTTGGCAGTGTGTTATCTGCTTTCTCTCAATGTTCTGTGATCATCTAATTTTATACAGTTCAAGGTAGTTTCATAGGATCAAGAAGTACATTGGCTAAGATACTTCAGTAGGTGACTGAAAAAAAACTGATGATGATGATGTTGGAAAGAGCAGAAGAAAAAACACTAATGTTTATAATATTTGTAGAAAAACAAATTTACGTTAAGGACAATGGGGGTTCAGAACCAGCCTGGAGTGCCTTCAGACATCCTTTTAACATTCTTTCCTGAGGCTCACTGTTCCAACTAGGAGCCAGTGCTCTCTCCTTTCTGCCCCATCCATATTCCTATCCCAGTGCTCACTGAAGCTCTGACACCTGACTTTTTCCCAGTCATTAACCCATATCCATCTTTCTTGTGCCTCCTTGCTGCAGTAAAAAATTTTCTGGTTCCAGTGTCAAGTTCTAAACTAACAAGATAAACTATGTTGATTTAAAAAAAAATAGTGTTATTGAGATATAATTCACATTCCATAAAATTTACCCATTTAAAGTATACAATTCAGTGGCTTTTAGTATATTCATAGCTTTGCAATCATCACCACAATCTAATTTTAGAACATTTTCATCTTACCAAAAGGAAACTCAGTACCTGTATACTATATTGACTTGATCATGTTTAATGTGGATCCCTAACCATGTATTTGCACAACAGTTGAGGACTTTTAAAAGACCATTTAATAACTTAAAAGAGTGACTGTAGTATGGAGGCTTGGGCACTGTGATAAGGGCGTACAACAGGTCAATTTGGTGCTTCCCATGCTGTGCTGCTCTGCCCAGTAACGAGGGAGGGTTCTCAAGTTGTAGTGAATGAATTCCTCCGTTTATATTTTATTAAGGATTAAGAGTCAGAATTTTGAGGGGTGGCTGTGTTTATTTCTGAAGGTTCCATGGCTAGTCAGCATAGTGATGACCATGTGAGCACAGTGATAAGGAGACATGTTCTAGACTTAATGTGGTAAGCAACAATGACTGAATGCTTCTTCCTGTGTTGTGGACAGTAAATTAATAGCCACCTATAAATGTTTCTTGCATGTGTTTATCTTTACATATGGGAACCTGTAAACATTCATTATGGGTCCTTTAAGATCCAAAGGAGAAAAATTATTTGCCTATATGTATGCTATCATTTTTCATTTTTCTTCTGATTATTGTTGTGAACTATTAGACATTAGAATCAGTTTACTTTATAAGTTTTTAATGAAATTTAAAATCAGCTCTTTTGAGATATATAATTGCATATAATTAAACTGGGTAGGAATATAATTTTTTTGTTTTGCCTTATGCATACAGCTGTATAACCACACTAGAATCAGTACACACATATACACACACTCACATTTCCATCTCCCTTGAAAGTTTCCCTGTACTTCTTTGTAGTCATACCCTTCCTTCACCCTGGTCTCTGATAAACATGGATTTATTTTCTGTCACTATCGTTTT
>NW_016107339.1:8113874-8130818 GCF_001604975.1 Cebus imitator | reverse complement strand
TTTTTTTTTTTTTTTCTTCAGGTTGTTATCATCTTGGTTTGTAACTTGTATGTTCTCAGAACATTATTTGATTCTCCATAATCAGTAGCAGAATTATTTTTGTATTACTTTGGTTTTGTGGTTGTTTGGAACTCTATTACACTTAAAATGTGATCAAGTTCTATAAATTATTATATCATTTATGATCAGACTTGATCAATTAAGAGTATTCTGGAAGGTAAAACCTTACGTAAATCTTTGCAAAATGTTTAACCTGTTTCTCAGTTAATTAAAGAATACATAGCTATATTTCATGTTATTTTTGTTTGTTTGTTTTTTTGGAAACTATAATATGAAGGTTTAAAATATAAAAAAGAAGATACACTTAAAATTAGACATTCGATAGTTGGCAATGTACTTTGAAAAATTCTGTATATGTATTCAGAATTCAGATGTTTAGCACACTGTGTCAGTCATGTTAAATGTTGGGGAGGGGGTGTGGCAGGAGGTAGTGGAATGTAGAATGCTACTGCATGTTATGTAATGTAAGCATCTCCATTTCTAGTGGAGAAGCTGCATCTTGTTCTCAAGAATCACAAAGGGAGAAATTTGGTAAAGTATCCAGTAGTTGAATGAAACAGGACATAGCAGATAAATTTTGTATATACTAATCAGTGTAACTCAAACCAGTAGGTATATTTGATATAGTAGCTATATTTGATATCCAAACTGTTAACATTTTATTGCCCTGAAGAGCTTCCTCCTTTTTTTTTTTTTCTTTTTTTGATAGTAATTTTTAATCTTTATGTGACGAGGGGTTAGGGTCCAGAAATCTTAACTTGAATGGCAGTTAAAGGCCCCTGAGAAAGTAGAGGAGGGTGATGGATACATCAGCCTTGGCCACCCTCTAGTGGCTGCTCTGACCATATTGCAACTTCAGTTGATCCTGAGTGTACCAGGAGGGGTAATGGCTGAGGGGCTTATTGTTTATACAAAATTCTTTTTGTATTAAAGAGCTAAACATCTGGAGTAATCTAGAAGAATTACCCAGTAAGGAGTTACCTTAATATCATCATTAGTTATTTGGGTACTAGGGTTATCGATGATTTTATTTTCATAATTATACTTGAGTGTATTTTCTAAATTTCACAGTCAACTTTTTGTTTTAAGCCAGAGAAATAGAAAGGGAGACTCAGAACCAAGAAAGCTCTACTTACTCATCACCTCTATGTGCCAGACACTGTTATATATGTTATTCCTAATTCCTAATATATGAATTTGAGTTACATTGATTAGTACATACAAAATTTATGTCCTGTATTTTATTCAACTTCATTTGGGCTTTTAATGAAACACTATCATTCTCTAACATTTTTGTGGCACAGAGTTCTTGCTGATGTTGTTTACCAGAATGTCCTTTGATGCTACTTCAGTCTTGCCCAGTAAAGTTGTCTTTCTCCCATAATGAATATCTCACCTTCTTTCAGGGTCACTCACCAGCCTGTGAACCTTCAAAATAAATATATTCTGTGTTCATATTCATGTTGACATATGTTTAATGTAGTACATACTGCTGTCTGCAGTAGTTATTGATCTGTATTGCCTATTACCTACCTTTGCATCCTACTACCCCAGAACAGCACATAGAAAACACATAATATTTACCTAAAACCATATATTGAAAGCTTCTACCTGCCTTAGTTTGCGATGTAATGGTATTTGACTTATTTTAATCAGTTGCATGGCATTGTAACACGTTTTCCTAGAACCAGTATTTCAAATGGTGTGTAGGTGCCTAGGCCCTAAAATAATGGTTTTAAAACTTTGCCACACATTTTAAAACTGGAGAGTTTAAAAAACAAAACAAAAAACCTTTCATTGTCTGGGTCACACCCCATACAAATTGAATCAAAGTATTTGGAATGGAAGCCAGGTATCAGTATATTTAAAAAAGATGCTCCATGTTATTTGGAATTAAGCATCAACCCACTTCTCTTTCTGCCTCTTTTTCTTCCTGCTTCATAGGCACAAAATACTGTTTCCACTAAGATGCTTAAAAGTGACGCAGGTGCAAGTCTGCAAATTTAGAAAATAATCATTAGTTGGAAGATACCTTAGGTCATTTAATTTAACCTCCTGCTTTTTACCAATATGATGACTAGTAGATACATAGTTATACTTTATTTAAGGTCTACAAGGAGGAGGAGTATATATTTTACTGTTTCTCTATTATCTAGAACTTAACATTGGATATTTCCCTTTAGGGAAAACTTTTATATTACATCTGTGCCCTGGATGCTGAAGTAGTCAATTGTGCTGTTATTGTTTCTTTAAGGATTGTGGCTACGAATTATGAAAACATACGAAATCTCACTACTAAACAGAGAAATGCAAATTAAAACAAAAAGGAGGTAATTTACACCATCATATTAGCAAAATTGTCTGACAATACCAAATGTTAATGAAGATGTTTGGGCTCTGCTGTTAGTGGGTGTAAGAATTGAATACTACCTTTGTGAACAGATTGGCAATATTTGATAAAGGAGGCATTATTTTTGACCTGACGTTTCTAAGTCTGTACTCTGGAAATACTTGTGCAAAGGAGTCAGGTACAAGAATAGTCATCATAGCAGTGTTTATGTTAATGAAAAGCTTAGAAACAAGCCAACTTTCCAGCATCAAGTGAATAGATTAATTGTTGTTTGTTCATACACTAGAATACTATGCAGCTGTTATTCAAGGAATACATCTCAAAAACATGGCTAAATTAAAAAACAAGTTTCTGAATGATGTGTATGTATGATACCATTATGTAAAGTTTGGCAGCATGCAAAATCATGCATTTGTGGATGGTTATTTGTAGAAATAGTATTAAAACATGCATTGGAATGCAAATCCTGAACCAAATTTAGGATAGTAGTTACCTCTGGGAAACAGAGAAGGGAATTAGGATTGGAGGAGTACACACAGATTTTCAACTTGAACTATGGTGTTTTCTTTCATATTAAAACTCTGATGGAAATATAGTGAAATGTTAAGATTAGAGGAAGCTAGCTAGTAGGTTCAATTGTCATGTTATTCTCTGTAACTTTCTGTATATTTATAAAATACGTGATTAGATGCATTGAGGGAAGTATGTTTGTAATGGGCCACACATTCAGTCATCAATAGTAACATAGAACAGCAGACTATGTCTTGCACGTGAGACCTAAGGCAGTATGTTCCTTAGGCAGTAGGTTAGAACTTATGTTTGGGAATCAGATATACCTGGATTAAATTCCATTTTATCTACCCGTTAGCCATCTGACATTGGGCTTTAGTGTGCTTATCTGTGAAGCACAATCAAACTTACCTCTTAGAGGTGGGTTGTGAGATTTAAAGAAAAAAAAATATGCTTCAAGTAATACCCATTCAATATATGATATCTTCATTTAGCCTTTAACCACTTAGATTAAATAATTCTTGCTTCAAAGAACCATACTTCAGCAGAGAACCATGGGACAATATGTTACAAATACAATATTGCTTGTTTTTTGTATGACTGGCATAATTAAAAGTTTCTAAAATACAAATCCATGCCAGAACTTAGAGAACACACTGGAGTTATGTTCTATACCAAGTTCCACCTACAAACTTAATTATGAAAGATTATTGAAGTTAACTTTGTTATTGTGCTTTCCTCTTGGATAACCTTGCTTTTTAAAAGGAAAAAGCTCCTTTAAAAATAGGTTCAGTTAAACATACAATTTTGCAGCAACCTGAAATCCTCACTCTGAGTGGATTAGTCCAGTGAAAATTATAAACAAGAACACATGTGAGTATATAAAGACAGATGTCAGTACAACAGATGAAATATATTTTCCTGGACTGGAAAAAAAGTTTTTTGTTTGTGAAGATCTTATTTTTGGTGAGCCTCTTCTTGATTTTCAGTGCAGGGTTACTGTTAGTATATTTTAATTGACCTTTGAGAGCTGGCTTTAGGGATCTCTAGAAATATTATTAAATATACTTACAAGTCAGACTCAGATATTTACAATCCATAGTAAGAAAAACTCTTCCTTACTGTGTGTCAGAAAGAGAAGGAGGTAGATGACCTCTCTCCCTTAAATGTCTTGAACTTCCCTTTTCTAATATGGCATTGCCTGCGTCCCTTCTGACCAAATTCATCACATTGGGATGTGGGAGAGTACACTGATACCTGATGAGATTTCACTTTAAAAGTTCTCCCCAGTGAAAGGATTATAGGCACTTCAGAATTATGGGTGTTTGGCAGGTTTCAGCAGCCAAGGGAGGTGAAGGAAAAGTGTTTCAAGATGGAACATCTTCATCCAGCATCTCCCAATGAATTGATCATGTGTAGAAACATGAGTCCAAAAGGTAACTCACAGCTTGTGGAGGGACAGGAAGCTTTGGAATAAAGCATAGGAGAAAGAACCTGTGTGGGGAGGTCGGGCAGGAGCTGTTTGGCATTCAATTAGAAGCATTGCCTTTCCATTCCACGATGACTTCAACTGGTATTTGAAGCTAGTTATTAGTGTGCCCAGCGAGCCATGCATTTCTGAGGTAGCTCAGTGTTTTTAAAATAAAGTCTGAAAGCTTGATCTGCTTAGTTCCACCAAACCCTGTTCAATTTTTTTCTGAAGTCACTTTAGCACAGCTTGTCTTTTCATTTCGTGAATACTAAACTGTAAAGTAAACAATGTTCTTAAAGCAGTAAAGGGAATATACATTTTTAGAATTTCTACATTTGATACTTGAAAAGTTGGGGTCGGGGAGAGACCTGGTTTTGTGTCTCATTGGAGAGGGAAACCCTTGCTCCCATTGAAAAAAAAAATCATGTATTTATAGATGTATATTTCAGTCTTTCAGGAAACTCCCTTTACGTTTTACCTTCCTAGGCAATGATATGGACCTGTTTGTTTTATGGAAATGGATGTTAACTATATTTTCTCAAACCACAAAAAATAATATTCATGTCAGCATTTTTTATCTCTAATTTTGGATATTGTCCCCTCCCCCAAGTCTCTATCTCATTATTTCTAAAAATATGCTTTTTCCTGGGTACCCAGAAAACTAATTATAATTACCTCCCCCTCCTTTTTGCAGACTTTGAGGATCAACTCGCTTTTGCAGTTATTGGTGGACTAAAATGACATTATACTATCACAGCTTGAGGAACCAGTTATCTTAATATAATAGAATTTAGCATGTTTCTATGTGGCTTTCAAAATAAGATGGGTCAGGTAATATCACCTGTAACCTGACTCGTATTTTTGTAAAATGGTCATTAGCCTCATCATCCATAATATTTATTATAAAAGAGGCCCACTGTTATTACACGTTCCTTTAATATATTCTCATATTAATAAATGAAAAACATTTTAGTTGGGTTTGCATTTTGAAGTGAAATACAAAGAACCTTAAACTATTATCTTGTAATACATCACAAGTGATTACAATAAAGCCATGTCAGATAATGTTTTTCTGTTTACATTGTTTTCAAAACATAATTTTTTATATTTTTAACATAAAAACGTACTAAGTTTTTGAAGAGGAAGTACATTCTGCGGAAATTTTAAAAAGGTATAAGAGTATATGCTAAATCTCCCACCTGCTCCTGATCCCCATTCACACATATGTATATTTTGTTTTTTATATTTACACTTCTGCCAAGCCCTTTTCTTTCTCCTTAGAATGTCCTGGAGGTCATTCCTGTCAGTACCAATGCTCATACTTATTTTTACAGATGCATAGTTTTACATTATATTGAACCAGTTCTCTGTTTTGGAGTATTTAGATTACCCTCTCCCAGGCTTTTACTAAAACAACTCTCCAGTTACTATCTGTGTATGTAGGGTACTTTGTACATGCAAGATTATATCTGTAAGATGAACTCCCCAATGTAGAATTGTTAGATCAAAGTGTATGTGCACTTTTAATTTTGATATTGCCAAATTGCCCTCTGTAGAGACTGAAATAATTTACAACCCCACTGGCAGTGTTTGAGAGTCCATTCTCTTGGCAGCATAGAAGAAACTTTATTATTTGTGCCAATATTTTAAAAATGATATCTTATTTTGTTTTTGTTTGTATATGTTGAGGTTGAACATTGAAGAGTAATTCAGATTTCTTGAAGAGTAATTCAGATTTCTTTTTTGTGAATTTTGTGTTCATGCTTTTTTTCCATTTTTCTATTAGACTTTGTGTCTTTTTATTTGTAAGAACCCTTGCATATTAAGAAAATGAGTCCTTTTCCTATAGTGTGTGTTGCAAATATTTTCTCCAAGAATTTGTCATTTGATCATATATAGCATATGTTAAAATACAGAAAGTTTTTATATTTATGTAGTCAATATATTTGTCTTCTGTGGCTTTTTTGGGGGTCATTTTGAAAGCTTTGTCTTAGAAAAATTCGTGTTTTCTTTAAATGCTTTTTCAGTTTGCTTTTTGTGATTAGGATTTGTTTTTGATTAAAGACATTTTAAACATTAATATCAAAACACCATTTTGTGTGTGTTTGTTTTTTGTTGTTTGTTTTTTAACAACAAAAAACAAAGGGGAGGTGGCAGTGAGCTGAGATCGTGCCACTGTACTCCAGCCTGGGTTATAGAGTAGTGTTGAAGTCAGAGGAAGAAAGAAGGAGGAAAACTATTGTGTGTTGGATTATAAATTATAACACTGTGCTCTAAGAATATAATTAATATATACATTATCTTCCAATTCTCATAACTAGAGGCCGGTATAATCACCTGGGTGCAAGTGATTCTCCTGCCTCAGCCTCCCGAGTAGCTGGGATTACAAGCATGAGCCACCATGCACAACCTCAGAACACCATTTTGATCTTCTCATAATGCCTGTGCTATTTAATTGTATGCTGTGCCTGTATGGCGTAGACTGTAGATCCAGACACATGGCAAATCATAGCTTTGTTACCCAACTGCTGTGTGAGATGGACAGATTAATGTATCTAACTCTCTGTTTTATCGTATGTAAAATGAGGATAATTATACCTGCCTCTAGTTATGATAATTGGAAGATAATGTATATATTAATTATATCTTTAGAGCACAGTGTTATAATTTATAATCCAACACACATTAGTTTTGTTCCTTCTTTCTTCCTCTGACTTCAACACCTAGTGATGTTAAAGACATTAAAAAATTTTTTTACAGTGGAATCACTTGGTGATTGAAAAAGAAATAAACATGTTCCAAATTATCTCAAAAAATACTGTGCTCTAGTAATACTTTTGTATTAACAAACAAGTCTCCAACGTAACTCGATTCCTCTATCCATTGCATTATTTATAATTAAATGGTAGCATTTGCTTTCCAAAGAGGAAGCAACTGCTGGCTTTTATATTAAAACAAGACAACTATGTAATGGCATGTAGATAAAAAATATTTTAAAAACTCTTCCTTCTTTAAGTGAAGTTTAGAAAAATGCTACTTCTGTTTTGCCCCTCTCCCCATTATACAGCATGATATTGTCCAGATTGCTGTGGATCTTCTCACCAAATGAGTTTTGTATCTCTAAGTTAATTTTCTGCCAGAATCACTTCAGGCTGATGACTGTGGTGTTTGTGTATCCATTAAATACACTGCCAGGATATGTCCACTACTTTCCACCTCTCCCGTTAAACAGCTGTCAGCAAGTTTACAGAGCTACTCCCTTGCTCTGCATTAATTGTAGGGAGCCACAAGATGCTATGTTAAGTGGTCTATAAAAGAGTTACACAGAGCTGGCTTAGAAATCACAGAAGGTAAGAAATTCTGTCATCAGCTATGAACAGAAAAGATATGAAAGGAAATGAATTTTTAAAATTCTGTTTCTTGGTTAACCTTTTCCTTTCTTCATTTAACAACCTCCAACTAGTATAATTCAACAGTTCAGAAAAAGCACATATTGGAGGAGTCTTGGGTAAGAAGCTCTCATTAAAGTTGTATATAGCACCCTGCTGAGCTTTACAATTGGTTTTGAAATGAAAGTCTGTTCGATTAGAGCAAACATTATCCCAGCTGCTGCTATAAGTAATGTGGAGAAGATTAATGATTTGTCTGTGAAAGCCAGTGAGCGTTAAGTCTGCTGCTGTGCCCTTTTTAAAAGGTGGAGGTGAGAGGGGAGGTGGGGAAGAAGGGAGGACTATGCTATTCATAGCTACATGTTTATCTTCTTCATATGAATTAGTGATTCCCTAGCTTTTTTTCCCTTGGTAAAACCAAGGAATCTCTAAATTTCAATTGTACACCCAGGAATAGAATTTTTCATTGACTAGGGAAAGTAAGGTGGAACTTGGAGGAAAAAACATTGTCCTTATGTAACATTGAAGGCTCTCACTTCTTCCAATTAGCAATGAAATCTTCTTTTTCCCCTTCCTGGATTTGTAGTATCATAATCTGTCTTCTTGTGGTAGATGTCTGAAGATATATGGGTGAAAATTAGTGACGGTAGAGTTGATACTTTTCCTCTTCACCCACTGCATGCATCATTGAAGGTAAAATTGAGCAGGGCTGCTGTTATAGAACCTTCGATTTCCTGACTCAGTAGGGCTGTCCAAGACAGTTCCTGCGTTCCCCATTCAGTAAGTGCCCCTGTTTTCTGAGATCTTCAGTGTGAGGCAGGGAGAGTGGCACAAGCACCATTGTGTGAAAATAGTGCCCTGTTAGAGAAAGAACAGCTTATGTGAGTATTTAGGAAACCACCAATACTTAAATATAGGTTTATATATCATAGTAGACTTAGAGTGGTATTAGCGCAAACCTAACCTGTGATTTGGAAATGAAGTCTGCTGTTGGGACCAAAGTTAGATTTTTATTGTTGTCTTTTTGAATTTGGTATCCTGTAAACTCTTACTATTCAAAATATGCTCCTTATCACTTGAGAGCTTGTAAGAAATGCAGAATCTCAGGTCTTGCCCCTTACATACCAAGTACTAAATAAGAATCTGTATTTTAAAAAGATCAGAAGTTACTTGAATGCACATTAAAACTTGAGAAGTTCTGATATAAACCATGGCCTGCTTTTCTAAAATCAGCATCTATTATAATTTTCCTATTGTCCAAAGTAGGCAAGAAGGTTTTAAAAGAGAAAGAAAGAAAATGCTTTTTGTTTCACCAACAGGAAGCCCGATCATGATTTTAATGTCATAGCAATGCCATGTTTTCTGGTGCTGTTTCTGCATCTTCCTGGAGATGCTGTTTTTAAATGCAGCTATTCCTTCTTAATCCCTGCAACAGAAATAAATCAGCTTTTTGCCGGTCTTTTAATAACACCAGCCACCATTTATTAAGAGTGCCGTGTTCCACACACTATATGAAGCTTATACAGTACTCTAATCCCTAAAATACCCTCCTCTCCCCACTCTTGTTTTTGAAATTGGAAGAAATAGGCCCAAATAATTTTAATGTCACTTGCTCAGGTCACATAGCTACTAAGTATTAATGGGATTCAGACTTGATTTTGTTTGAGTCTAAAGACTGTAGCCTGGCTTCTCTATGCCTTTGCCATTTGGTCAGAATTTGTCTAAGAGCAGATAGGTAAATTGTGTAATTTCTGCTAACTTGTGATATGTACTTAAGTTTAGATTATCATTATTTTGATCCTGCAGGGCACAGCACAACTTGGTTGGAAGAGCGTTAGACTGGAATAAGGACTCTAGTATAGTTCAGCCACTAGTTGTCTTGATCACTGTTTTGTTTTCTTTACTTTTTCCTTTGTAAACATAAGGAACAGTTATATGTGTTGGGAGTGGTTAGCTTTAAGGACAAAGAATGCATGTTCTTTGAAAAAAAGTAAAATCAAATTTGCTGCTAGAATGTACTATTCTTTGAATTTCTCAACTTGTAAAACTTACTGGGAGAGGCCGGGCGCAGTGGCTCAAGCCTGTGATCCCAGCACTTTGGGAGGCCGAGGCGGGTGGATCACGAGGTCAAGAGATCGAGACCATCCTGGTCAACATGGTGAAACCCCGTCTCTACTAAAAATACCAAAAAAAAAAAACATTAGCTGGGCATGGTGGCGCGTACCTGTAATCCTAGCTACTGAGGAGGTTGAGGCAGGAGAATTGCCTGAACCCAGGAGGCGGAGGTTGCGGTGAGCCGAGATCGTGCCATTGCACTCCAGCCTGGGTAACAAGAGTGAAACTCCGTCTCAAAAAAAAAAAAAAAATTGGAGAAAAAGTAGTTGGTAATACCTTTCAGTACAATCTAACCATGAATCTATAAGGCTACAATTAGCTTTCAGAGGAAAGCTAGCTAGACACTGTATTAAGGAGGGTTTAATCCTTCTGATAGGTTTTTGGAGCTATGCATGTGTGTGTAATATGTATTTTAAGGTAGACATTCCCCCTTTTCATTGAAGATAATTGATCTGATTGAAGTACTGTATCATTGCTAACAATTTAGCATGAGACATTTAATAACGTTTTAAAGACATTTTAATAACTTGGAAGTTTTGTTTTTTAAAAAGATTTAGGAGATCAAAAAATGATAAGTATATGAAGTAATGCATATGTTAATTAGCTTGATTTAGTCATTCCACAAAATGTATGTATTTTGAAACAACATGTTGTATATGATGAATATGTAATTTTTATTGGTCAACTTAAATAAGATTTGAAAGTTTTTGAATCTAGAATCTGCTGCCTCTAAGATACCTGTAATCCAACTTTTTGGCATAGGCAAGGATTTCATTTTGGCAAGAGGAAAATATTCAAATGTAAGAGCAATTTCATATACCCGTAAGACAAATGTCATTTATTTGTCTGGAACAATCCAGAACAATTCAAGAAAAAGAAACAGCTTTTACAAAAATTTGAAGTATAATAATTTTAAGTGATATTTCTAATTCTTTACTTAATTTGGTCTCTAATACTTTATATCACTGTCTAAATTACTCCATTATTAGGGGGAAAACCAATTTTAAAAAGCAGGTTGGGTACAGTGGTATGTAGAGGCAGGAGGCTTGGATGAGCCCAGGAGGTCAAAGCTGTAAGGCACTCAGATTGAGCCTGTAAGTAACCACTGCACTCCAACCTGAGCAAAACAGTGAGATACTGTCTCTTCAAATCAAACAAACAAGACAAAACCAGGTTACTACTATTGACCAACTGTAGAAATCACTGGGTTCAGTATTCCTTTCTTCAAAAATATGTGATTCATCCCAGCAGTTTCAGTACTGGTTATTGAAAAGAATTCAAAACAGGTGTACAAAAAAGTACATATACATGCATGTTTGTAAGAGCACTATTAACAGTAGCCAGAACGTGTCAGGCAGCAGCCTGTTCTTTCATTGGATGGATAATTAAATAAATGGTGGTATGTCCATACAGTGGAATACTACTCTGTCATAAGAAAGTATGAAGTACAGATGATACGTGCTACAACATGGACAAACCTCAAAAACATTTGTGTCAAGTAAAAGAAACCAGACACAAGAAGTCACATATTAAATTATTCTATTTGTATGAAATATGCAGAGTAGGTAAGTCCATAGAAGTAGACTTAGATTTGGTGCTTACCAGGGACAGTAGGAGAGGGAACGGGGACCAATTGTGTAATGGGTATGGGAATTCCTTTTGGGGTGATGAAAATGTGTTGGAACTGGATAGAGGGAGTGGTCAAAGATTTAAATGCACTAAATGCCACCAAGTTGTTTGCTTTAAAATGATTAATTTTATGTTCTGAATTTCACTAAAGTAGAAAATACATATGTATTGTTTATGATTTCTCTTTTAGTTTAATCTGTCTGGTACTCATTCACATGTCACATGATTGTTCTGAGTGAAACTTCTCAGATTTCACATGTCAAGTCTATTTTAATATTGGACCACCAATTCATTGCATTCCTCTGTTTTAGAAATATGTTTCCATTTTCTGACTCAGGGCTTAATCAAGTTACTATAAAAATGGCAACATTAAAAAAGCATTCATTTTTCCCTATAGGAATTCACAAATCACATGCTTTTATTAGGAGACATTACTAAGAAGAGATAAAGGTCTTTTTTTGGTCACATCAATATTTTTTCATAATTACTGGTGGTACTTTCACCTCTTAATTAGAAGTCATGATTTGTTTCTATCTCCCCCCCCCCCCCCCCATTTTTAGGAGGCAAAATATCCAGGTAATTTAAGTGGTATTTATATGGTATGGAAGAAAAGGAAGATAATTTCTCTGAATTTTTATTTTTTTTTTTAAACTTGAGTTGACATCAGAGTCAGATCACCACAAAAAGTATACGTGAAAATACTGCATCTTGTGAACCCTTTTTTGGTCTGTTTTGTTCTTAATGAAATAGTGATGGTGAATTAGTGGTATTTATGACTATAAAACATTAGCCTTAAACAGAAGACTACTTTGGCAAATAGCTTGCTTACTCATCTTTTGGCCAGTCTCATCCATAAAGGAGATATTATTGAGACATACAAAGGAATGAAGCACTGATACATGCCACAGCATAGATGAATTTTGAAAACATTAATGCTGTGTGAAAGGAGCCAATCACAAGACTATATGTTGTATGATTTAATTGATATGAAATGTGCAGAATATGCAGATCTTCTGAGACAGAAAATAGATTGGTTTGCATAGAGCTGTGGGTGGGAGTTGGCCAGAAGATTGGAAGGGAATGAGGGGTCATTACTAAAAAGTACAGGGTTTCTTTTTGGGGTGACGAAACATTCTAAAATTGGTTGTGATGGTTGCACAACTCTGTGAATATACTTTAAAACTATTGAACCATTGTACACTTTAGGTGAGTTTTATAGTATATGAATTGTATCTCAATAAAGCTATTATAAAAATTGCCTATTCTTAAAATTATTGGCAAATTCTTTTTCAGATCAATTTCTAAGCAAAGTTCTTCAGCAAACCCCTTAATGTCTCTGTCCCCTAAATACTCATACATCCAGTTTATGCTGGATCATTTTATACTTGATACATTGTGTTATGATTTTTCTTTATGAATCCTGTTTCTTCAGTCCCAAGGTCTAGGACTAGTACTCTTTTTGCCTCCTGTTTTAGCATTGTGATCAGGAAAATACTGTGTAAGGTCTCAAAAGATTCTTACTCAGACTAGTCATTATGCATTACATTATGGATTCTGCTAGCATTCTGCTAGCATTTATTTTTTTGTGTTACTTTAAGATTCTTTTTTTTTTTTTTCTTTCTTTCTTTTCTTTTCTTTTCTCTTCTGAGACAAGAGTCTCACTCTGTCACCCAGGCTGGAGTAAATGGCAATGGCTCACTGCAACCTCTGCCTCCAGGTTCAAGTGATTCTTGTGCCTCAAGGCCTCCCAGGTAGCTGTGACTACAGGCATTGCACCACCATGACCAGATAATTTTTTGTATTTTTAGTAAAGATGGGTTTTCACTGTATTGCCCAGGCTCATCTTGAACTTCTTAGCTCAGACAGTCTGCCCACCTTGGCCTCCCAAAGTGCTGGGATTACAGGCATGAACTAGCGCGCCTGGCCAATCGAATTTTAGGATTTTATGTGGTACATACTATGGCTCTTTGCATTTTAATAACCTAGTGTGTGTGTGTGTGTGTGTGTGTGTGTGTGTGATTAATACTAGATATCTCCTTCAAGGTTTGGGACACTCTATTTGGGAAGAAAATTTAGTTTTATTTCCTGACTGCACATTAGCTAATTTACTCTCTTACAGATAAAATTCAAGATCTAAGTTTTTGATTGATTAGTGTTTACTAAGTAAGGAATAGATTTACTGACCTTTTTTTTTTTTTTTTTTTTTTTTGGGTGGGGTAGGGCAGAACTAAGTAAATTCCTATTTCATTCCCTAAATATTTTCCCCAGTCCAAGAAGAGAGATCTTCAAGCACCTACATGGCTCTCAGGACACAGGCTCTAGTGATGCATAATGAACGGTTAGCTCAAGTGAAATGATGTTGTCTTGGGGATACAAACATGTTAGTCTCTTAAAATGAGGAATAGTTACGAAAGTAGATAACAGTGATTTTTCTTGCATGACAACCTCCCTCTTGCTTTTAAAAATATTTCTCCCACATACGAATTTGGCAAGTGCCTTTTAAATACTTTATTGTTGACAGTCTTTTCTTATTCAGTACATGTTCAGAAACCCCATGGTGGATTTGTGAAATCTTTAAGGGCTTTCTCACAAGAACCAGAGCTTTGACCAGCATTATCGAGATAACCTCTTTTCCAAGGTTAACTTTTCCTTTTGTAGGTATGTTTTAGCCTGCAACTTGCCTTTCTAAAGGCATCTTTTTTTATAATAGAGCGTTTTTAATAGAATATATTGTTTAGCTGCCTTGGAATTAAGTCTATAAAATATTAATGAATGTAC
This sequence comes from Cebus imitator, assembly GCF_001604975.1. Taxonomy (NCBI): domain Eukaryota; kingdom Metazoa; phylum Chordata; class Mammalia; order Primates; family Cebidae; genus Cebus; species Cebus imitator. The sequence continues at coordinate 8,116,516 of NW_016107339.1, read as the reverse complement.
TAAGGCTTGAAAAACCCAGCAGTGAGTGTGTGTGTGTGTGTGTAACTTATCTAGCTTTCAGAAGCTCAGAGAGAGTAGCAAGGAATCAAAGCAAAATTTTGAAGAAAAACTGTTCTTAACGGCTGGCTGCCTTGGTTGGTATAAAATATTAATATTTGTACAAAAGGCTGATGCTCTCAGCAGAGGCTTTGAAACCAATCTGAATGTCTTAGGCAGATGGGAGGTATGGTTGGATAAGTGGAAGACTCTGACTCAGCACAACGTCTCAGGGAGCCCGCAACCACAGTTGGGTGGGAGCACAGCTGATTTCATTTGAGCACAAGTGCTCCTGAAGCTCATGACTGCCCTGCTATGGAGCCTTTGTTTTGTTTTCTCTGTAATTTGTGCAGGGACTGGGAAGACATTGCCTTTTCCTAGGCTGGGCTTAGAGGTGGTTAGCCAGCACTCCCCAGGACATTGTTTGCTCTCTCCAAGTTTTCTACTCATTTAAGAAAGCACATTTGCTATAAGAATTTTTAGAGTTTGCCTTCAGTTTCTTATATCATGAATGGTTCATAAGTCTCCCTTTAGCCAGTATCCTAGAGTGACCATCAGTTCCAGGAACAGGATAAAGCACTTCCTTCTGTTTCTGTGTTCTGTAGTTTGTGCCTCATACTGAAATTTAGATTTAAGAGTACTCAGGTTATATGGCATATTTATACAAGACAGTGATGTATATGAATTAGAAAACAGGTGTCTAGCTTACATTGTAAACTTTGAATAGGGTTTATAGGACCTAAATGTTAATGTAGTAGATATATTATTAAGAGAATTTTAGATACACATTACACCAAATTTTCTGTGTTGTATTACAGAAATATTCTATTCTGTAATACAGAATATTCTGTGTTTTCAGAAATATTCTATTCCTCTCACATTAAGTGTCTCATTGCAACCTTGGTAAATTGCAAATTTGTACAGTGGTCTATATTCCATGCTTGTATTTATTGTCTAGTCAAGCTATTCTTGTTTTGAATTAATTATCTTGGGCAACTGTGGATCTACTTGATTAGGTCCAGAGGTAATGTTCCATTGCAACTAAAATCTGCCTGACCTAGGGTAATATTGCAGTAAAGAATCCACTTACCTCTCCTTTGCGGTATAGCAACAAAATAAGGTCAAAATTAATGTGCCAGTGAGTAAATTCCAAGTTGTAGCTTTTCACCTTGGCTTAAAGTGATTCTGTGGGGTCTTGGTCTGGCTTACTGTTTATCATGGATAAATTTCCTGTATTCTATGTAGATTTCTATTACAGAGTATAGCTAGGTTACTTGGCTTTTTCCTTTCTTTGTGAATGAAGGCATGGTGCAGAATAGTCCACTCCAAATCAAGCTCTATTTTTTGCATATAAGAAATTGTTTTAACGACTTCTGATTAAATGTGTTTTCAGTGAGGTTGACCTTGTCTCTAATTAGAGAATCATGTCTTTCCCTTGACTGTCTTGATTGAAACTTACATAATAACCAGCGAAAGAATAATAAGTCAGTAGAACCCAAATCTTGTCTTGGGCATACATAGCTATTTCAGTTTTATCTGAACGCTTACCTTGAGAAAATGAAAGTTTATAGAAAAGCCATTTAAAAGTCCAAGCTTCTTTACTCATCTTATTTAAATAGTACAGCTTTTAAGACACTTTTGAAATGTCTGTATCAAGATATATCTACAAATGATTACAGGTGGGTAGCCTTTCTTTCTGACTGCTGATCTCAGGGTGGCCAGAATAAATTGATTATACAAATTTTCAGCCTCTGGATTTCAGTAAGAGTAGCTATATTGATTTTAGTTTTATGTTTTGAGTTTATTTCTACTAAATCAGTTTCTACATTACTAAATACCAACAAGCAAAGTTGGTATTTTTAAAAAGTTTGAATGAAGTGTCTTCCCTGTGATTTCTTTTCTTTCTAAGTATTCATTTGGATCTCTCTCATACCAGTGAAACAGCACAGCATTTATGGTTGCAATTGGCATAATCTCAGATAATGACTAAAGTATGGACTCATAGCCAAAACATATAAAGAATACCTACATATTAATTAAAAGGAAGAGACATTACCCCACAAAAAACCCTTAAAGAGGCAAAAATTTGGGTACTTTAAAAAGGAGAGATATTCATAAACGTATGAAGAATGTGTAACCTTTAGTCATCAGGGAAATACAAAGAAAGTATGACGTGTTGGTGAGGATGTGAAGCAACAGCAATCCTCATGCGTTTCCAGTAGGAGTATAAATTATTGTCATGTATTTTATCTTTATATTTGCTATAAACACATAGAACGTTGCTACTACTTTTGTTTTAAGCTTTTACTGATTAGAGCAAATACAAATAAGGAAAACAAAGTTTATACTTGCCTTAAATTACTGTGTGTTTAATGCTCTTCATTTCTATGTGTAGATCCATAGTTCTGTCTGTTAGCAAATTTCTTCTGCCTTGAAGAACTTTAGCATTTCTTTTCATGTAGTTATGCTGGCAAAAAAAACTTCTTCTTCTTCTTCTTCTTCTTCTTCTTCTTCTTCTTTCTTCTTTCTTCTTTCTTCTTTCTTCTTTCTTCTTTCTTCTTTCTTCTTTCTTCTTTCTTCTTTCTTCTTTCTTCTTTCTTCTTTCT
>NW_016107339.1:8094546-8113661 GCF_001604975.1 Cebus imitator | reverse complement strand
TGTTTTGTAGAGACAGGGTCTCTCTATGTTCCCCAGGCTGGTCTCACACTGCTGACCTCAAGTAATCCTCCCCGCTTGTCTTCCCAAAGTGTTGGGATTACAGGCATGAGCCACTGCACCTGGCTGTAAATATATGCATATATTTTTACCACAGTAAGCACTACTTTTTTCTCATTGTAATTCAATTTGGGTATTTTCTATAGCTGTATCATCAAAACATATGAAATATAGAGCAATTTACACCAGTGCTTATTATGGTAAAGCTGACCCTGTGGGACCACAGAGAACTGGGGAACAATCATGGTATAGCTACCCAAAACTAAAGCATTCAGAGAATAGGACATATTTCATTCCAAGAAGCAGTGATAAGACCAACAACTGATTTTTCAACAGAAACAATGAACTCCAGAAGCCAGTAGGAAGATATCTTTAAAAGGGGAGAAAGAAAACAATTGTCAAATTGTAATGTAAGCACAAGGAAAATATCCTGCAAAAATAAAGGAGAGAAGACATTTTTATGCAAACAAAAAACAAGTGAGTCTATGACCTGCAGGTCTGCATTGAAAGAAGTGCAAAAAAGAAAAAAGAAAAAAACTTCATGGGAGTAGGGTGATGCCAGAAAAGTGGTAGAACAGAGGATAAAGTAAAATTGTTGAATTTAAATGAATGTTGATTGTGAAAATTAACAATTCTAGAGCCTTCTTAAGTTGAAAATAGATGCAAAACCAAAATGGATGGCAGTTACGTAATGGAACAAGGGCAATAAATGGTACAAAACCTTGCTAGGGTTTTAAGTCTTACCTGAGATGGGGTAAAAGTAATTTGAATAAGAATGTGATAGATCAAGGATACAACCAGTGGAGAGAGGTAACCTTTCTTAAGGTTACATAGCCAGGATAGGACCCAGGTCTTTCTGTATCCACTACGTAGATAGTTTGTTTGCCTGTTTGTTTGCCTCCGTATTTGGGTTCCCCCTTTTTCCTAGAAATACTTAGTTACTCTGTAATCACTTACCTGGATTTTGCTGAAGTTTCTTTCACCTTCTGACTCACGTTCTAATTCTTAATAAAGTTTCATATTCATCTTCTATGCTATTCTCATCAAGCCATTCTCCTGCTCTTCAGCAGTTCTGTGTTTTATGCCTTAAACTTTTATCAGTTACCCCACTGTGCTCAGCCATTTTCTTACCTTGCCCTTTTGGAAACAGCAAACTCCTTTTAGCGTGTTCAGTCCTGTCCTCAATTCAAGATATACTTGCAAACATTTCTCAGTTATGGCATCTTTCTTTGGTGCTGGAGGGAAGTTCTCAGACTTTGGAGTCCAACAGACTTGAGTACTTGTATCCTGACTCTACCACTTCCTAGATTTGTGATTCTGAGCAAATTTTCTTAACCTCTGGGAGCCTTAGCTTCTCCCATTGTAAATGAAGATATTAATAATTATAACTACCTCAAAGTTTTGTTAATTGAGATAATGATTAATTGCTTAATAGAGTACCCACCTAGACATTTTAATACCTTTTAATGTATCTCCTTTGTTAGGCATATTTAGAATCCAACTTACAGTTTCATATCCTGCTCTTCCTCACCATCCTGCTGCCCCTGGGTCTTGCTCTATCGCCCGTACCCCTGCAGTGGTGCCATCATAGCTCACTGCAGCCTCAATTCCTGGGCCCAAGTGATCTTCCTGCCCCAGTCTCCCAAAGTGCTGGTATTACAGGCATGAGCCACCATGCCTGGCCTGTGTCCTGTATTTTTTGAAGTTTTATGAGCATTTATCTATGTTACTGTAAGAATGCTCATAATACTGTTATAGATTATGTTGTAATATAATCAGTGTAATAGTTACAACATTTATATTTTATAGCAAAGATAGTATTTGAAAATGTTCCCAATGATGGTATAATTCGAGGCTAAAAGGACATATTATAATTTAAGTATTTTATCACTGAGTATATCAGTTGTTTGAAAGTTTCACAAATAGGAATAATTTTGTGGAGAGCATTTTTGTCAAGTCTTTGAGACAGTTAAGTTGTATCAGAAATGTCACTTGAACTCACCTCATTGGTTATGGAGCTATGATGGGAAAGCTTTTTAGTGTCAGAGCAGATGGTAGGAATACATGGCCTCATTACCCAAAAGAGAATAAGACTCTGAGCACCTACTTTACTTAAAATGTATGTACTGAGGAACTGTTGGGGAAGGCAGAGATCTAGTTGTTTTCAGAAGGCATTTGATAAATATCTGCATGTCTTTTATTAAAAGCTAGCATTAAGGGTAACTGGGAGAAGCTGATTATCTAGTAACTCTAGAGGGGAATGGTAAAGCACAAAGGAGTTCCCGGAATTTGTTTGACTCAAGTTATGCCTGCAGAGTAGCCATGTCTTAGCTTACGTTGAACCTAGCAAACTTTGCTTATAATCAGCTTTTCATTGATTTGAGTGGTGTGTTTGGAATTGAATTATTATTATTTATTCAAATCTAGGAACTAACAAGTAAAGATAAGTTTTGGTTCTGTGCCTATGAATTCACTATGCAGAGTCTATGTTGTTACTCAGTGTCTAAGACCCAAGCCTTGGTTACCTTCCCAAAATGCTAATACAAAGGCTGTCATAGTTACATAGTTATCCTTTAGGAAGCCAGTGAGAAACTTACTGGGGAAAAAAAAAAAAAAGAAGCAACAGCAGCCTGCTAGCGGAAAAATTTAAACACATTACCCAAAATGGCTGCAAGTAAACGCTTATCCAAGAGCTACATTTCTGAGAGCTGTTTGAAATAATTTATTTAGACCTGTAAGAAGATGAGTTGGCTTTAATTTACTCTCTAGAAACTAAACATCGTATAATACAGACTCTAGTCTATAATGAGAAGGGATTTTGTATTCAGGAATAGGCTAAAAAATATTAATCCAACTTTTCCAATTTGCATTACTTAAAAAAAAAAAAAAAAAAGAAATGTTACCTTTCTCTGTGTAAATCAAGTTGAAATGTTTCTCTAGCTAGAGTTGATGTCATTGTTCGGCCACTTGATTGACCTAGTTAATGGAACTTACATTTATTGCAACCTTCCCCTCCTCACCTCATTGTGAGACAGGGGTTCACAAATGGCCGGCGGGCTGCTTTAACTAGTTAACTAGGTAATTAGAACAGCATGTGTGTGACAGCTAGTAGTTCAAAGTAGTAATTCAGCTGTGTCTGAAAAGATTATTCACCCTTTCATTTACTCATTTCTCTATTTGTACTGAATTTTACATGCAAGTCCACAGTTAGCCTTCTCTGTCAATGCCTGTAATTGACTGTACTTGTTACATAATTAGCAACTGTGCCTTGAATTGAAACTTTTTTATCTCTTATTTTACTGATAGTCAAGAAGCAGGTAGATTTTCATGTTCTCTCTGGAAGCTTTCATGGATAGCTCAGTCAGTCAATCACAGGATATCTCTATGACAGCTCTTGTCACATTTATTTAATGGCACTTGGCAAAACAATGAAAATTAATAGCTTATCTAAACAAGCAGAATTAAAGCTTTATTTACAAGGGTACTTCTTACTGTTTCAAAATAAATTTTATTTTACAAACGATTTAAAATTTCTAGAATTCAAAAAGACTTCTAATGAAAAAACATTTTCTAGTTTGTACATTGATTTTCTAACCTTTTGTCCACTTGGGGACCTGAAAAAAAGTGGTAGTACAATGTTGGGCTTCTTACTGAAACAGTGATTTCCTCAGCTTTTTTTAAAAAGCCTGTTGTATTTTACATTCAGTTTCATCTTTTGTGTGAACTCAAATGTGCTGGATTGCATACTACCGTGTTTTTATTTAGTGAAGTAAACTAGTCTTTTCCTTTTCTCTTTGTATGAAACTTTTACGTTCACCACTTCTACTCCAACCCATGCAAGAAATGGAGATGTTAAAATACAAGAAAATAATGCAGAACAAGAAAGGAGAAATTCCACTTGGGTTGGCCTAATAGACTGTTGCTAAACCTGCTTTACTGAAAAGTCACCTGATATATTATACTAGGATGTATCACCCTTCAGTAGTTATTTTATTGGGAGAAAAATATTTGCGTTTCCAGTTCAAGATGTAAGGAGCATCTAAGGAAGAACTACCACAAAGCCAGCAGAGGGAGCACATCATGTGTTTGCTGGGTTGTCTTGAAAAATATACAGTATTTTTTGAAAGATTCTTGACCAAAGTAACTAAAAATAAACAAGACGATTTTTTTCCAGTGTGGTTTAAAAATCAATATTAAATAACAAACGAGAAGAAGAAAGATTATTTGTCAAAAGCTGATAATGGATCTTCTCCCCAAATAGGAACTTCTACTGGGCATTTTAACAAGGTCAGGAGTTAGAAACCAGCCTGGCCAACATAGTGAATTTTCATCTCTACTAAAAATACAAAAAAAAAAAAAAAGGTTGATCTATGCAAAAGAGGAATTAAGTTGAGCCCTCAGCAAGAATTGTAGCTTGTTCATTGAGTGGTATTTATTATACCATAGGCCTTTCTGATTAATACTTCCAAATGACTTTTAGTTTGATAAATACAATTGTTCTCCTGCCACCCCGCAAAAAGGGTTTTATTTTTTATTTTTTCTAAGCATGGAAGTAACAGCGCATGAGAAGGGTTTTTAACAAAGCGTTAACAGAAGATTCCATATACAGGATTGTTGATGGTTGCCTTGCATCTAACTTGTACTGTTAAATAGTAACAGTTTACTGGAAATTTAAGTTTTACACTTTCTAGGTCTAGAAAGTTGATTTCCTGTCTGCATTTCTTTCTTGGTGGCTTTTTTGATGGATGGGATTATGGAAGTTTTATACATGCATTAAAGTTCCTTTTCCTTGGTGAACTACAGCTGAAGTGCGTAACTCAAGAGCAGTTGGAAAGACTTAAAGTGCTTTTGCTTAAGAAAGTATCTTCACATGTGACATCCTGAATCTCCTATTATGTTTGTTTACTTTGCAGTCTCATTTTCAAAATACGTAATCATAAGCAAGGCATTTTTCTCTAGACCTCTTTTAAACAGAGGGTTCCCTCCTTATGCTGCTCTAATTTCTCTTAGTTCGTGGCTTCTAAGCAACCAAGATAATACATGGACGGACATGTATGTGCAGCATTGATTGCGTATTTTAGCTTTGAAACTCTTAAAAATAATCCTCAAAAGGAAACTTAATTTCTTAGGTGCCCATGTTCTGAGTTATCAGCACTGTTTTTATTTAGACACTGACAAAATAGTAAACTTATGTTGCTTAATTAACATATGAGAGATCCTCATTAATGTAATCCTCTTATTGTACTTAATACAAATTTCTGCGTTTTCTTTTTCTGTAATATAAACTGTTGTGTAAACAGCATTGAGTCATTCAAGAACTCAGCAAACACCACTAATCTACAAAAGGTGCAGAGTCTACCTCATATCCATGTTTTAATTTTCTAGAAATTGTTTAGGGTGGGAATTTCTAGAATGGTGGTGTATGGAGCTTGATTGACCTTAGTGAAGAAACCATTTAGTTAAAATTATCAAACCTTCTTAGTGAAGAAACCATTTAGTTAAAACATTCAGAGTTTCTGGAACTTGTCCTAAGGGTACACAGCAAATGGAGAAATACTTTCAAGAAAGTCTGCTAAATCTCAGTAAGAACAGGAGACCCTGTGGCATTTGAGCCACAACCAGCTCCAATTCACTACCTCTCCCATCTCCATGCTATGGAAGGCCTACTCCAGGAGAGTACAGCCGAGAATCCAGGATCCCCTCTCCCCTAGACTCTTGAGTGTACTCTCCCTGGCTAAAGACAGGACAGAATAATATTGTCCCTGAAATGTGATAGCAGTTTCCAAACCCCTTTCAGTAGTAAAGGGTGAAAATCTAACTGGCTAAGGAAGCTTAAGCACTACCTTTGACCAGTAAGAAGTTTATGTGAACCCAGTGGTGACCTCTAGGAAGCCAGGCTGAAAGATAAAAAGGAAAACAATCTGAGCAGGGACATCAGAGGCCGCATATTGCAGGGTTAATAGACTTCACAGAATTAATCCAGCCGAGCCACTAAACAACAAGCAACGCTAGAACCAGGGGTAGGATAGGAGGATAGAGGGTAAGTAACCAGCATTGGTTCTGTGATCTAAAATGTCCAGTTTTCAACAAAAGTATGCAGAGAAACTGGAAAGAGTGACCATCTGCTGGGGATAAAAGCAGAAAGTAGAAATTGTCTTTGAGGGGGCCCAGATGTTGGATTTAGACCAAGACTTCAAATTATAAATACATGTCAAAATTAATGTAATTACAAGTAAATATAAAAGAGATATGATGGCAGTGACTCATCAAGTAGAGATATCAATAAAGGGATTCTAAAAATAATCCACATAGAAACAGAGACTTCAGAAACTTAAGTTGGTAAGCATGCTTTAAGATGTAAATACTAAATATATGAGTATATACATTTTTTATTAAAAATTTTTTTCTTTAAAAAATTTTCATAGAAACAGGACCTCACTATGTTTTCCAGGCTGGTCTCAAACCCCTGGGCTGAAGCAGTCCTCCTGTTTCGGCCTCCCAAAGTGCTGGGATTACAGGCATGAGCTACCATGGCCAGTCTTAAATACATATTTTCAAAGGTAAACCATCTGATTAGATATGTAGAAACTGTAAAATTGGAGTTTATCTTATATATCAACACTTTTTCATTTAGTTCTGCTTATTTTATGTAACACATCAAGTTGCTTCAGAGTTTGTAAAAATGTCAGGTTGTTCTAAGTAGGCTCTAAACTCGAGTCATATATCCTGCCAACACAACACATTCTTTTTCTTTGAGCTAGTCAGTCTTTTAGTGCACAGAGAATAGGCATTCCTTGGTCATGTCTACCTTAGAACCTCTGAAAGATTTGTGAGGTATAATGAATGGGTAAGCACACACAACATAAAAGAACAGGACATCAGTAGAAAATATTTGTAGTGTTACCTGAGTGATAACCAATTTGTGGTGTAGCCCTCTTGTTGCCTCCCTGGTGTCTGATAGAAGCTAGCAATATGCAGTTCAGCAGAACAGAATTTCTGGAAAGGGTAGCCGTGTTGTAAATTCATATCAGGGTTTTGGTTTTAAGAAAAGCGTGACAGTGCCTATGTAACAGGCATTATAATCGACAATCCATCGCCATTTCAGAGGTAGATGTATATGTAACTTCTTGATAAAAATTTTCCCATGATCCAGATTGCCTGTGTACTTGGGTGATTAAAAAGCATTTAATTGATTGAAAAGCATCAGCTAACAGGTATAAGGTATACATGCTTTAATGTAGATAAAGGAAACAACTTATTCATGCCTAGAGTAGGAGACACAAGTAGCACTTCCATTGGGATGGGGCCGCACAGAGGGCACACATCCATGACTAACTCATTAATTAGGCTGAAGACTTTTTGGGTCCTTTAAAAAAAGCTCACCTTTGTCATTCTAATAAAGGGCAGGTGTATAGGTTATGCGCGCTTGTGGAGACCAGCCAAGTGGATGCCTGTTCACCAAGTAGAAATAACTGATAACAACCTCATCATATTCCTGAATGTTTACTACAAAGTTGGATGAATCAAAGATTAATTTCCCAGGATGCACATTTTTAATCTTTTCTTGCAGGGAGTGACTTTTCTTTCACATGATCTTAATATGTATTATATATGAGGGGGTTGTATAGAAGAAGAGCATGAGTTAATTAGTACAAGGGCCAAAGAACACAGAAATTAGGGGGTAAAAGCCTAAGGGGTCACACTTGACTCTTTCATGGCAGTCGGCAAGTAGGGCCTTCAGGGCTGCTCTGCCACCCAGCCGATCAGTCTTCAAGGATTAATCAGCTAGTCCGAGATCTCTAGTCTTTTACATCTTATCCTGTCCTCCTCTTTGCCATTGAGATATTGAAGACCCTAAGAGTAGAAGTAGCTCTGCTGGAGAGCTTTGTTACCCTCTAGTATGTTGATGATATATTTTGCTTCCTCCTCTATGGTAAAGGCAGAGATGATAATGCAGGCTTTTGATTGCAATCAAAGAGGAGATTCTGCTTAGCATGTTGGTCAATTAGCTCTTTGTGAAAAAGCTCCTGACTTTTTATTTCATGCAGATATTTTAAAATGTGTGAACTTTAAATGAATCTTAGCAACTAAAGCTGAAGCAAATGTACCATTTTAATTGGATTTGGAAAGAATGTACAAAATAAATTGTTTATAAAATGAGAAATTTTTAAATGGCAGGATTTACCTTAGGCCTCCAGGAGGATATTCTGAGGCAGGGTCTCTAAAGACATTCATACAGGAGTAGACTGAAAGTCACTTCCACCATCTGGTGCTGTGTTTTATTTTTTTTAAGAGAGAGAGAAAGAATAAAAAGTGTTTCTGGCATGAGATGGAAGATTCAGAATTGTCACCTGTACCTTTTCATGGTCAGTAGACTTTCATAGTCATTTGTCTTTACCGAATAACATTAGTCTCAGATGTTTGGATGTTATTCTAGATGCAAAGGTCTTTGAAAGCAAGGCACACTGAAAAGGAACTGAATCTATATCATATAAGCTGCTTGGGGCAGCACGATGTCTTAGAAGCTGTTGGATCCCCCTGAAACCTGGTTCATTTGAAGCTCAAGCTAACTGGGTTCTGGCTGTTTGCTGTTGAGAGGTAAAACTGGGGGGGTTGAAATAAACAGGTTTTGTTTTGTTTTAAATATCAGATAGGTTGGAAATAAAACCTAGATCACATTTTTCAATCTGGGATCACCATACTATATTGTTAGTGTTCCAAAATTTCACAAGTTTGAGAAACCTTGCCCTAAAAGAGTTTGCCCTAAAGGAGTTTGCCAGTTACCTCTTTTCACTATTTCTTTGTGTTTTGTTAATAAAATTTTAAAAGGTATAGGGTCTGTCTTGTACGTGGTATGTCTTAATTCATCTTAAAATGTGCTTTCTTACTAAAGGACAATCTTACAGGATTATAAATACTCTTTGGAAAGAATGAGATGATCTGAGGGTTTATAGAATTTTGGTGTTTTGTCTCGTGTCAATGATTTAGCAACTTGAAGATAAAAATTGTTCATAGCCAGCTTTAAAACATACCTAAGATCATGGAATGATCTAATTGGCCACTTTCTTCCTCTTTAACCTTTTCTCTACACATTTGTATTCTAGCTTTGTCAAATATTCATACTTTTCCTAAGGATTTGCCTTAGAAGGAGACACAAGAGGAGTATATTTATAAGATAGAATAGTAGTCAGAAGGTAAAATGCATAAATTAGATGCATATGTGTCAGCATGGATATACATAAAAACTAGCTTTGAGGAAAAGCTTGTTATAGTGTTAGACATTCGGTACTGTACCATTTATGTAAATTTTAAAAATCAGTGCTCTGTAGTGCATGGATAATACAAGTATAAGTATGTGATCTACAAGGAGACATTCCAAAGTCATGATATTGGTTGTGTTTACAGAGCCAGAATAACACTAGAGAGGAGAACAGCAGCTTTATTCATAATACTTAAAAAAATTTTATATGCAGGGCCGGGCACGGTGGCTCACGCCTGTAATCCCAGCACTTTGGGAGGCCGAGGCAGGTGGATCACGAGGTTAAGAGATCGAGACCATCCTGGTCAACATGGTGAAACCCCGTCTCTACTAAAACTACAAAAAATCAGCTGGGCATGGTGGTGTGTGCCTGTAATCCCAGCTACTCAGGAGGCTGAGACAGGAGAATTGCCTGAACCCAGGAGGCGGAGGTTGCAGTGAGCCGAGATCGTGCCATTGCACTCCAGCCTGGGTAACAAGAGCGAAACTCTGTCTCAAAATTTATACGCATACATATGCACAATGCAAATATGATTAATATTAAAATGAATTCTAGTTGGTGGACCAAATGGGTATGTGTCATGTTTTCTGTGCTTTGTTTTTAATATTTTTGAAAATGCATGCTTACTGTAAAAGAAAGCCAACTGTTATTTAGAAGACAATATTCTTCTTCTTCATTCTCCCACCTGAATATTATTACTCTTAAACTTATACATTTCTTGGGACTTTGGGAAGAGAAATGGATTAAAAACTTTAAAACAAAAAAAACCTAAAAACTTTTTGTACAGTCAATATGTAAAACATAGGTTTTTAGAAGCTGCATTTTCTACTTTTTCTCGTTGTCTGTACATAGATACCCGCCTTAGCTCTTAAAGGACATTCTGGTTGTTAACTCGTACAGAAAATGTCGTCGCGACTATCCTTGCATACACATCTTTAAAAAAATTTTAATTCATTATGTATCTTTCAAATTTTTAAATTGTGGTAAAATTCATTTAACATAAAAGTTACTATTTTAACAATGCTTAAGTGTACAGTTCAGTATTTATCTTTTTGTGACTGGCTTATTTCACTTAATAGTTTTAAAGTTCATACTGTAGCATGTGACAGAATTTTCTTCCTTTTTAAGACTGCATAACATCCTGTTGTATGTATATACTATGCTTTGTTTATACCTTCATCTGTCATTGGACACTTGAGTTGCTTCCATGTACATATCTTTTTAAAATTTCAGTTTTGTCATGAAGTACAGCGTTTAAAAACGTAAATCTTTTAAGTTTGATATAATTTCAAACATATACAGAGAAGTACCAAAAGCTAATGCAGGATCTCCAGTATATCCTTCATGCAGATGTAGTTGTTTATGTTTTGTCCCACTTATTTTATTCTCTCTCTCTGTGTGTGTGTATGTGTGTGTGTGTGTGCGTGTACATGTTTGAAATCATATCAAAATTAAAAATTAAAAGATTTACATTTTTAAATGTTTACTTCCTAAAGAAAAAGGACATTCTCTTAATTTAACCACAGCACAATTATCAAAATTAGGAAATCTAATATTGACACACTTCTGTTATCTGATCCACAGTGTATATTCAAATTTCATCACTTGTCCCTGTAATATCCTTTTTACAGATTACTATTCCTTGCTGCCCCTGCCCCCCTACGCTCGACATCAAGGTCTAATTCATTTCAGGCATTTAGTTATGTCTCTTTAGGCTTGTTTAGTATGTAATAGTTCCTTTAGCCTGTTTTTATTTTTCTTGATCTTTGATATTAGTAAGGAGTACAGGCCAGCTATTTTGTAGAATGTCCCTCAATTTGTGCTTGATGTTTCCTCATGATTAGGTTGAAATACGCGTTTTAGGGAGGGATATCACAAAAGTAATGTGTGTCTGTGGTGCATAATATCAGGAAGCATGTGATTAAGGTGGTGTCCTCATGTCTCTCCACTATAAAATTTCTGTATTCTCTTATTAATTAATAAGAAATTATGGAAGACACTTTGAGACTCCGTAAATGTCTTTTTATTCATGAAAATTTCACTCACTAGTTTTAGCATCCATTGATGACTTTTGTTAACTGTGTGATTTCTTCTGTGTTTATTAGTTTGCTTTCCACTGTAAGAAAGAGCTTTTCCTTCTCGCCCATTCTTAAATTATATCAGTATAAATCCATGGATTCTTATGTTATTCAGTACGTTATCCATTACTAATTTTTATTGTTATTATTATTGATCCTTAAATTATTCCAGATTTGGCTACTGGGCATCCCTTCATACTGATTTTTGTTTTCTTTTGTGATGTCACCACTGTTTTTATATATTTCTTGAGACAGAGTCTCTCTCTGGACCACTGTCATCCAGCTTGGGATACAGTGTTGCAGACTCACCTCACTGCAACCTCTGCCTCCCGGGTTCAAGTGATTCTCGTGCCTCAATCTCCCAAGTAGCTGGGACTATAGGTATATGGCACCACATACAGCTAATTTTTTTTTTTTTAAGTAGTGACAGGGTTTTGCCTTCTTGGCCAGGCTAGTCTCGAACTCCTGGCCTCAGGTGATCTGCCCACCTTGGCCTGCCAAAGTGCTAGGATTACAGGTAAGAACCCTGTGCCTGGCCTAATATATCTTGTGTATTTTTTTTCCCTTAAAATGATTTTATCATAGAATTTGTTGCTTTAAACAGATTATATGTTTCAAATAATGCATGGACTAAGTAAGTCACACTTTTTACCAGTTTGAGGGGGAAAAAAGTATGCATGTAACTCCTCCTTTAGCTGCCCCCCGCCCCGCTTTTTTTTTTTGAGATAACGCTAATCAGTCAGAGTGGAGTGCAGTGGCGCCATCTGGGCTCACTGCAACCTCCACCTCCTGGGTTCAAGCAATTCTTTTGCCTCAGCCTCCAGAGTAGTAGCTGGGATTACAGGCGCCCACCACCACACCCAGCTAACCTTTGTATTTTTAGTAGAGATGGAGTTTTGCCATGTTAGCCAGGCTGGTCTTGAACTCCTGAGCTCATGTGATCCACCTGTCTCAGCCTCCCAAAGTGCTGAAATTGCAAACATGAGCCACCGCACCTGGCCAAGCTGCTTTTTAACAATTCTCTTATTAAGGAAAATTTCTCATCATTAACTCTCAGCTACAAAGAAACATCTGCAAAAAAGGAAGGTAAGAAAAAAAAGAGTTTATCTTTTCAGTGCCTTTCAGAACTAGTAGTTCACAACTATCTGAATGGTTGAAGTAGATTTATAGTGTGTATTTGCAAGAATAGATGGTTAACAAAATAGATCATTTATATTAAGTAATAAAAACCTACTTGGGAAAGTCATAGATTATCATTCATGGTGTGAGACGTTCCCCTTTTCAGAGCAGACATTTCTGTATGTTTCTCACTTGAGCTCCTGCGGCAGATGCCCAGGACAGGTTGGTGTCTTCTCTTCTGTACCTCACTTTGCTCAGATAAAAAATAATGTATTAGGTCATTGGTATTATAATCTTTTTGACTACAACCTACAATAAGAAATATATTTTCCATTGTGATCTAATATACACATATGCCTGCGTAATAAATATATATTACAAAGTCAAAAGTTTTATAAGAGAGAATTTAACCTTATAACCATGAGTAGTGCATGGTATTTTTTCTGTTGTTTCTCTCTTCATGTTTTATTTTTTCTTTTCCTTCTCCCTCCCTCCCTCCCTCCCCTCCCTTTCTCCTTACTGTCACCCAGCCCTCTATTCTGTTTCTTTAAAATGCTGGTAATACCATTGACCTTGTCTTCAGATTTTAAAAAAATGTAGTAGATTTTTCCTCCTCTCTCTCCTTCCCCTCTCCTCACGTCCCCTCTCCTTTTCTTTTCTCTTTTTCTTCTTTTCCTCTCCCTACCCCCTCCCATTTTCTCCCCTCCCTCTCCCCTTCCCCCCTTTCCCCTCTTCCCCCTCACCTCCCCCTCCTTCTTTCCCTCTCCCCCTTTCCCGGTCCCACTCTTCCCCTTTCAACAGGGTCTTGCTCTGTCATCTACCTGAAGTGCAGTGCCATGATCTTGGCTTACCACAGCCTTGATCTCCTGGCTTCAAGGACTCCTCCTGCCTCAATCTCCTGAGTAGCTAAAGGCTAAAGGTGCAGCACACCCAGCTAATTTATTTTATTTTTATTTTTTATTTTTTATTTTTTAATTTTTTTGAGACAAAGTCTCACTGTGTTGCTCAGGCTGGTTTTGAACTCCTGGCCTCAGCTAATCCTCTAGGATGTGAGCCCTTGTGCCCAGCCTATGTAGATTATTTCTAAAAACCTTTCAGCTACAAAATTACATGAGTATATTCTGTGAAACTATTTTTAAATAACACAATTTAAAAAATAAAGATTTTGGGACAAGGTCTGTCAGGGTGAACAGTCTAAACAGCTTCTGTTGTGTACATAACTGTGGCTATCTCAGCAAAAACTAATCCAATAAAAAGCCGTTCCAAAGTCTTTAACGTGTCCCTCTGAATATAGTCACTACTAGTACAAGCTAATTTTGGTGTTTTTTTTTTTTTTCTCCTTTAAACTGGCCCTTTCACCCTTTTCTTTAAACTCGTAGCAGTACACTAATTACTGTCTTTGGTGCATTTATTTTTGGCCATGACTAGTTAATGGAGAAGATTTATTTAGTGTAAAAAACTTACTGCTGGATTTTAATTTGGTTGAAAGTAAGTCTGGTCTGTCAACACTCTTACTTTTTTTAGATTGGCAGGGTAACGTTCTTAAATTATCTGAAACGAATGAAATCAGTTTTGTCCATCTTGCAGAAGAACCTGAGCTCCTGAGTGCTAGAGCCACAGTTCACTATTGACTAGCATCTTTTAATGTCTCAGCAAGAACTTTGCTGCAGAGGTGATAATTTTCCTTGTCACTCTTAGTTTTAGTTTTCGTTTCTGGGAAAAAAATGAATGGAATTTAATGTCTATCGAATTGATATACACAATATTAAAAGAGAAATTGGGAATGTGCTGCAGCCTTTCTTGACATGCTAGTTTTTTCCCTTGAGTTTGCACTACAGTGTTACTCACATACAGAGCTAAGTGAAACAGTAAATCACTTTCTTGAAATGGGAGCTTAGGGGCTGGTTGTGTGGGGAAGATGTTTTTGCTCTAGATAAAGTACATTTGAAGATGCAAAAGTAATTACTGTTTCTTTTTTGAGCCAATCTTTTTGGATTTGTATGATTTGTGCTGAGACAATTGAAGTATAAAGTGTTAAGGAAATTGTACTGCTTTTGTAATATTGTAGCTGGCCTCCTAACCTCTGTTCATTTTTGTTTGTCCATGGTTTTTCAGCTCCTCGTGTTTTTACATCTGTTACTTAGACTTGGCATGTCTTGCCTTAAAACCTGTTTAGCTATAGCTGTCATCTCCCCATGTATAATTTTTTTTTTAGATGGAATTTCACTCCGTTGCCCAGACTGGAGTGCAGTGGTGTGATTTTGGCACTGCAACTCCGCCTCTTGGGTTTAAGCAGTTCTCCTGCTTCAGCCTCCCAAGTAGCTAGGATTACAGGCCTGCCGCACTCCACCTGGGTAATTTTTGTATTTTTAGTAGAGGTGGGAGTTTCACCATATTGGCCAGGCTGATCTCAAACTCTGAAGTGATCCACCCAGCTCAGCCTGTCAGAGTTCTGGGATTGCAGGCATGAGCCACTGTGCCGAGCTGTTCCTATGTAGGAATTCTAATACATTAGTTGATATTTCTTATGCATGCATTCTTTGCCTTGAAAGACAAAATGAAATAATTATCTGTAACTGTAGTGCATTGTATAGGAATTCTAATGCAGTTCACATAAATTTTTGTTCCTAATTTGATACACATTTTTTCTAGCAATTTTTCTTCCTTTTAGTTTTATCAGTAACCCTCACTTAAACAGTGATAACAGATATAAATGTATATTATCTCAAATGTTTACCTTTATGAAATCTCCCACTTAAAAAGTAAGATTATGGTTATTTTATTTAATACTACCTCTTTCTAATAGGTGGTAGTTTGGTAAAAAATATCATATATAGATTACAATAGTGTTTTCATTTTAAATGATGGTATCAGGACAATGGGAAAATACAGATTGATTAGTAAGATGAAGATGAGGAATTTGAACACTGAAATCCATACAGAAACACGTGTATAATCATTAAAGACAGCGCAGATTGAAATCTGAGATTCCTAGGGATCAAAGCAAAAATGGAAATACTGTATAAGTACTTCAAATATCATTGTGTTATGAACTCTAAAGTGGTTAGTGAGAAGAGTAGCAAACAGTGTTCTCAGTAACAGCTCTTCAGAAAGTGTTTTTTACATTGCTTTTTCTTACAGCATCCCTCATTATAGAAGCCAAGGGTATTATGTATGAAAAGTAAGATGATGACGGAAATATATCTCATTTTCCTTTTGCCCATTTGTCAGAATTAATGGTAAGCACCATCTCTCAGACTAGTGCAAGATCTAAGCCTAATAAATTGTCTAGATTAGAAAAAGTTATAAAGGATTTTGATCTGTAAGTCTTCCTATTGAGCTACATAGAATAAGAGTAAGAGATAATGGGAGTTGTTGCCTACATAGAACATGATCATTTAATTTGTTTAGTGTTATCTGCAGGAATTTGCCTGTATCACATGCTATTAAATATTTGAAAGATAATTTCAGA
Source organism: Cebus imitator (assembly GCF_001604975.1). Taxonomy (NCBI): domain Eukaryota; kingdom Metazoa; phylum Chordata; class Mammalia; order Primates; family Cebidae; genus Cebus; species Cebus imitator. Next base: position 8,097,675 of record NW_016107339.1, on the reverse strand, counting down.
ATGGATAGCTTCTACCTCTTCCACTATCCATTCAAGACACATTGACCCATACTTACAAGTGAAATAAAAAGCACATTTCCAAATGAAAAATATTTTTTAAATGTGTTAGTTATGCCAAATTTCATTTGTCTTAAGTGAAGTTGAGACAAACTGGATTGGATTAACTAGGTATGAGGCAGTTCATTCCAGAGAAGGACTTCGTAATAATTTGTTTTCTCTGTTTGATAGGGAGCTATAAATAAAAGTTTTAGTTCATTGACCTAGTAACCTGTGTCCGCTTGAGAATCAGGGATGAGCCTGAGTTGTAATCAGTAGAAGATAAAACCAACATATTGTGGCCCTATTAATTTAAAACATAAAATTTTGAATTAGAGTCAGATTATCTGGTATTTTATAAAAAACAAGGTTTTTAGTTGCCTGGACATACAGTTGTTTCAGATGGAACTTTCTTTTCAGTAAGCCAGTGTCTGCTTAATATGGTTTTATGGCATTCATGTATTCAGATTTTTGTTAAGGCTGTTACAGAATTTAGTACAGCCTAGTAGAAAGTTCCGCTTATATCCGCAGCCCACATTGTCTAGTAATCAGCAGCTGGGAAAATCAGAGTTCGAACTAAAGTATACTGATCAAGTATTATAATTAGTAATGGCCATATGTTTGAAATATGACTTCCGGCCAGGTACAGTGGTTCACCCCTCTAATCCCAGCACTTTGGGAGGCTGAGGTGGGCAAATCACTTGAGGTCAGGAGTTCAAGACCAGCCTGGCCAACATTGTGAAACCCTGTCTCTACTAAAAATATGAAAATTATTTGGGTGGTGATACATGCTTGTAATCCCAGCTACTCAGGAGGCTGAGGCAGGAGAATCACTTCAACCCAGAAGGTAGAAGTTCCAGTGAGCCAAGATCGCACCACTGCACTCCAGCCTGGGCAACAGAGGGAGACTCGGTCTCAAGAAAAAGAAATAGTACTTCTTTCAAACCCAGTCTGATTTTTTCTTTGGCCCTTTTGGTCTGTGATCTGTGATGCTTTGCAGAATATAGTATCTTTATTTCTTTTTCTGAGAGGGAAAATGTGCCTATATGCATATACAATATTGCATGTAGTTTAAGAAAATTACTCAAAATTATATGCAAAATTTTCTGTGCACACACATTATGGAATCCCAGATTACTGTCCCTACATATTTGGTGCCCCTCCCAGTGTGAGGCTCATACTTCGATCATCAGACTCAGCTACGTGACTTCTTTTAGCCAGTAAAATGTTAACGAAAAGTTTCTATGGCTTTTATGACCAGAAACTTTTAAGAGCTGTTGTGTGGTTCCGTTCCTCTTTTCCCTTTGCAGTGATACCCGCAGTGTTCCATTTAGGGCCCCTCCTTCATTCTGAGTTCCTGAAATGAAGAAACCTGGAACAGAGCTGCTGTCTACCCTCAGTAGGCCTATAATGTGATCAAAACAAACTATTGTTATGAAACCTGTAAATTTTAGGGTCATTTGTTTTTAGCCTAAGCTGACTGATAATAAGAACCCTAGGTTAAGAAGATTTGTTTTAGACCTAAGTATTTTACCTTTTTTTTGCTGGAGTGCAGTGGTACAATCATGGTTCACTGTAGCCTCACCCACCCATGGTTCACTGTAGCCTCACCTCACCAGGCTCAGGTGATCTTCCTACCTCAGCCTCCTGAGTAGCTGGAACTTCAGGCGTACACCATCGTGCCTGCCCAATTGCGTATTTTATGTGGAGAAAGGATTTCACCGTGTTGTCTATATTGGTCTTGAACTCCTGAGCGCAAGCTACCTGCCCACCTTGGCCCCCCAAAATGCTAGGATCACAGGCATGAGCCACCATGCCTGGCCCCAACATTTTTCTATTAGTCATTAAAAAATATATTTAATTTTTTTTTATGAGGGGCACCTGCATTCTCTGCCATCCTCAGAATAATCCTACACAGGATTATTATACCCTTAAACTTTTAATATTATACCCCTAAACTTTCCTGTTTGTTCTTTATATTCATTTAACATATATCTGACCAATAATTTCTTTACTGATATGCACAGTCAATAATGCAGTTTTCAAAACTTATATAGTAAGTGCTTTTGTCTCTGTTTAAATCAGGGTCTTACCTTAATGGCTTTCAATGCACAGACATCTTGTATTAGGAGGTTTTTATTTTTGTTTTTACATTTGAAATCACATGCCTTCAGGTGAGACTTGCACTTGCCAGTTAGCCACAATGAGTAGCACTCCCTGTTGTGTTAGGCCACCTAATTTAACACATTTATGATAACTACCCGGTCCCTGAAAACTTTTGTATTTGTATCCCCAGGGTTGGCTTGTTAGTCTGCATTGTTAATGAAGCCGCGGACTTTGGTATAATTCACACCGGAGAAACTATTTTCACTGCCCTAGTCTCAACCTGACAACTTTTAAAATTGCATGCAAGGAGTGAGAAGAGGAATAGCAATCATAGTTAATTCAAGGTTTACTCTATGTGAGGTACTGTTCTAGGACTTTCACATGTATTATCTAATCTACAAAATAATTTTATAAGGTAGGTAGTAGTATTATTTTCATTTGTGGGGAGAAAACTAAAGGAAGAGAAGTTAAGTAATTTGCCGAAGGTCACACAGCTATTAACAGATAGAGCCAGGATTTGAACTCAGGCAGGCTGATTACACACACCATTCTGCAATAGGATATGTAGGTTATTATGCATGAGCTTTTCTCACTAGTGCAGAAATCTTTTGTATCTGTAGTTGACAGTCTTTATGTGAAGATAGATACCTTTTAGGAATTGTGAATTATATAAACATTATGTATTCTGATACCTTGGATTCACTGCGTAAAAATTAGTCCATTACCCTAATCTTGTGAAGATCATTGTCATCTTCTCTGAACATCCTCCTGATATGCTTCAATAGATGTAAGCAGAAAGTGTTAGTAAGCCCATCATTTCATCCTTCAAAAAAAATTTATCTTAGAAGTTTAAACCACTACTTGATCTTTTACTCTTTGCGAAAGAGACTCCCATACACCCCCACCCCCGCTGCCCGTACCCACTCACCACCCCTACCCTTTCATTGAGCACTTTTGAGAAGGCAATTCATTCTTTTTTTTTTTTTT
>NW_016107339.1:8059928-8094461 GCF_001604975.1 Cebus imitator | reverse complement strand
CGATTCTCATGCCTTAGCCTCCTGAGTAGCTGGGATCATATTGCACACCACCACGCCTGGCTAATTTTTGTATTTTTAGTAGAGATGGGGTTTCACAACGTTGGCCAGGCTGGTCTCGAACTCCTCACCTAAAGTGATCCACCCGCCTCAGCCTCCCAAAGTGCTGGGATTACAAGCATGAATCACCTTATCCTGGCCAAGAAGGCAATTCATTCTTTGCTGACCTCGAACTCCTGGGCTTAAGCAATCCTGCCACCTCAGCCTTTCTAGTAGCTGGGTGATAAGATGTGCCTGTGTCCCTACCCAAATCCTCATCTTGAATTGTAGTACCCATAATCCCCACATATCATGAGATGGCCCCGTGGGAGGTAATTGAATCACAGGGGTAGTTACCCCCATGCTGTTCTCGTGAAAGTGAGTTCTCACGATATCTGATGGTTTTATAAGCAACTTTTCCCCGTTTGCTTGGCACCTCTCTCCTGCCACCTTGTGAAGGACATGTTTGCTTCCCCTCTGCCATCATTGTGAGTCTCCTGAGGCCTTCCTATCCATGTGGAACTGTGAGTCAGTTAAACCTCTTTGCTTTATAAGTTACCCAGTCTCAGATATTTCTTCATAGCAGCATGAGAATGGACTAATACACTCGAACTATAGGCATGCACCACTGTGCCCAGCTGACATTCTTAAAATATAGCATATTGTATTTCTTGAGTTTGTGCTGAACGTTTGCAAGTTTTGTCTTAAGGGAAAATGTATCTCAAGAGTTAATATCACCACTCTAAGTTGAATTTACTGAAACAGATGCAGTGGTCAGCTTAGTAGCAGAGCTTAAATGAAGGAGACCTGAAGATCTATAGTGTGTGTTCCTGGTATGAGATGATGAGGCTCAGGGAGTGTTGAGGGAGTATTTAGAAATAGCTCATTAAGTCAGGAGCTGCCTTTGTGGATAGAAGGAAGTGAGAACAAATAGTACCAGGTTGTAAGAGCATAGGTGGGCAAGAGCAGTCCCACCTGTGCTCTACCCAGTCCCACCACCATCAAAAGAGAGGTGCTGGTGGGAGTTACTTTTTTTTGTCTTTTCTTCTGTCACATCTGCACCGTAAAACAAAAGACTAGTAGCATTAGGACCGTGGATACAATCATAAAAACAATCAGTGATCTAAAAAGGGGGATGGTAACCTGCTGTTTTTTCTAATTTATTCCCAAATGCTTTCCTGCTTCTCTATTCTGTTGTCATTGATGTCTTTATGGAAACATTCAAAGCCTTAGGTCTGGGCTAAAATATTCCAACTCCAGCCTCTCCAGCAGTTACATTCATGCCCCATCTGTGCCATTGGAGTAATTCATGAAAGACACTAAGGACTAATGGCTTAAGGGGAAGTCTTTAGATGATACCAAGGATCCCTGTAAACAAATAGAAGTTTCTTGTTTTGTTTTTAGGCTCTAACTTGCCTATTTTATTTTGTCAGCTTTACCCAGATTTTCCACAACATGCCAGACTACCGTTCATTTTGATGGTTGAACTGTATGTATATATGCACATACATCATAAAGTGCATATTTCATTAGAACTAGATTAATGCCACAGTATTCAGAAAACTTCTCCCTGTGTTTTCAAAAAACTGACATTTTGTGGTTAGACTGAAATAAGGTAAATGTACCTTTTTGTAATACTAATGGATTGTTAGATATTTGCTGTAATGCTAACATTGTTAATTTATGCCCTGTAAATGATTGTGAAACACTGTTACAGGGAAAACGGTATAGTCTGCACAATAAATGCTGTATAAGAAACAAGCCTTACTCCAAATAATTTTTTTGCTAGTTCACACTTCTGAGTAGTAGGCTCTGTAGGTGTGAAGAATCTAGAGAATGTATAATTTCGGTGATAAACGAGATTATAAAGTAATCTTAATTGCTGAAAAGAGTAAGCTTTATCAACTTCATATTTTCTCTTCTTGCCTGTTTTTGCAAAACATATTTGAGGATGTGCTTTTGGGAGCCAATCTAATGTTACTTGTATTATTCTCAAATAAAAAGTTTTGTGGTTTGAATCTAAGCAAGCAGGAAGTGATTTGAAAGACCTTTTAAGTCCTTTGAGGACAAGTTACTCATGATGAATAATAAGGAAGAAATTTTTATATGTGCAGGGATAATTTATGAAATCCAAACATCTATTTATTGACAGGGTGCTTAATATTTCTCCTGTATGTAGGTGCACTCTTGCTTCCTATAAAAACATTTTGGAGCAATTTAAAATCCATTAACGTCTGTAAGAGAACTAATATTCTTCAACTTTGTGTGTTCGTCAGTATCCAATATGTTAAATTCAACAAATTTATATTGTATGTTATGTGGCAGGCATTTTGCTAGGGGCTGAGACACACCGTGAATAAGACATTCATTCGTCCAACAAGTATTTAATAAAGTGCCTTCTATGGGTAATCTCAAGGACTTCCCTTAGGAAGTAGTGTGTATGTTAAGAGTTCAAATATGAGTAGGATTTAACAAGGTGAATATGAGGATAAAAATATCTTCCATGTGTCATGATTAAAGTACCCTATGTTGACAGCCAGGCACAATTGGCTCATGCCTGTAATCCCAGCGTGATGACAGGCATGAGACTGAGCCAGGGGTATCATTTGAAGTCAGGAGTTTGAGCTTGGCCAACATAGTGAAACCTTGCCTCTACTGAAAATACAAAACTTAGCCGGATGTGGTAGTGTGCACCTGTGATCCCAGCTACTCGGGAGACTGAGGCAGGAGAATTGTTTGAACCTGGGAGGTGGGAGGTTGCAGTAAGCTGAGATCGTGCCACTGCAGTCCAGCCTGGGCGATAGAGTAAGACGCCATCTCAGGGCAGGGGGACGGAGAGAGAAAAGAAAAGTACCCCATGTTGAGAAAGAGCATACAGTGTCTGAAAAACCAAGAGCACTGGAAAAGGAGTTAAAGCAAGAGAGGGAGAGGAGGAGCAGTGGCATCAAATGTGGCTGAAGAAATAGCCAGCAGCCAGTTCTAAGTTCTAGGCCATGGTTAGGATTTGGGATCTGGTTGTAAAGGCCAAGAGAGGCCATTCAAGGATTTAGGCAGGGAAGTTATGTTATCAGAATTTGTTTTCTTATAATATATATTTTTTTGCAATCACTGTGGTTACATTGTAGAGAGTGGATCAGACTGAGCCAAGAGAGCACACAAAGATTTCAAGTAAGATGTTATAGAGGCTGGGCATGGTGTCTCATGCCTGTAATCCTGGCACTTTGGGAGGCCAAGGCAGGCAGATCACTTGAGGCTGGGAGTTTGAGACCACCCTGGCCAACATGGCAAAACCTTGTCTCCACTAAAAATACAAAAATTAGCCGCACGTGGTGGTACACCACTATAGTTCTAGCTACTCAGGAGGCTGAGGCATGGGAATCGCTTGAACCCAGGATGCAGAGGTTGCAGTGAGCTGAGATGGAGCCACTACACTCCAGAGTGAGACTCTGTCTCAAAAAAAAAGAAAAAAGATGCTAGCGAAGAAGCCTGACAGATGATGATGGCTTAGAGTGGTAATGGAGAAGTAGATAGATTCAAGAGATACTTAGGAGTTATAAGTGACTAGAATTGGTGATTTGGGAGATGTAAAATTAAGAAGGGAGAACGTGGAGTTCATGATAATTCCTGGCTTCTGGCTTTATTCTCTAGGTGAATGTTGATGCCATCTCTTCAGATGGGAAGAAGGGCAGAAGACAAGGTCCATTTTATTTTTGAGGTGTTACTCCAATTGCAGATTCATGGACATAAATAGAAAACACAGGATAGGAGTCATTTATTATCATTAGGAGGATATATACACGTGTGTGTGTGTGTGTGTGTGTGTGTGTGTGTGTGTGTGTGTTGTATATGTATATATTTTGACCTTATTTGAAAGCACACAGGCTGGGCATGGTGGCTTACACCTGTAATCCCAGCACTTTGAGAAACCAAGGTGGGAACATCTCTTGAGTCTAGGAGTTCAAGACCAGCCTGGGAAACATAGTGAGACTCCATCTCTACCAAAAAAAACCACACAATTTTTTTTAGAGTAGCTGGGTGTGGTGGTATGCATCTGTAGTCCCAGCTACTCAGGAGGCCGAGGTGGGAGCATCACTTGAGCCCAAGAAGTAAGTCAAGGCTGCAGTGAGCCATGTTCATGCCACTATACGCCAGCCTGGGCAACAGAGTAAGACCCTCTCTCAAAAAAAATAAAGAAAGGGAGCACACAAAAACAAAGCAGTGTTATTCAATCCATCTATTCTGAGATCAGTGAAGATAGTCTGATTTTTAAAATTAACAAAAATAATCTTTTTTCTCTCTCTTTTTTTTTTCTTTGAGACGGAGTCTTGGCTTTGTCACTCAGGCTGTAGTGCAGTGGCATGATCTCAGCTCACGGCATCCTCTGCCACCCGGGTTCAAGCAATTCCCCTGCCTCAGCCTCCTGAGCATCTGGGACTACAGGCGTGCACCACCATGCCTGGCTAATTTTTTTGTATTTTAGTGAGGTGGGGTTTCACCATGTTGGCCGGGATGGTCTTCATCTCCTGACCTTGTGATCCGCCTGCCTTGGCCTCCCAAAGTGCTGGGATTACAGGCGTGAGCCACTGCACCCAGCCAAAAATAATCTTTAAAAGAAAAACAAAAATTAATAAAAATAATTTTTTTGAAAAAGAAGATAGTCTGATTTTTAAAGAGAAGGAATCGCCATGAGAGGTTGGGTGAGAATATGATAGGGTAAAGATGTTTTGCTTTTGCTTTTTAAAGGAGCTAGAAGACAATATTCGTGAAAGGACACCTAAGTAAACTTAGTCACGTTCAGTAGATCCCAGTTTGTCACATAAGCTACCACATATGCATAAGGTTTTCATAGTAACCAAGTCTATAAGTGCACTGGTTCTTGCTAACTCCTGTTTAACCAGTTTATTCTTGCTGAGGCTGTTAACCCTGATTAACATCCAACTACCAGAATTTTATTAAGATTTTAATGAGAAGGCTGGAAGTCTGGTTTATGAATTGGCTGACTACTATTGGCTTTGTAGTTTTTTAAAATAAGATGTTCAAGTTTTGTGGTTGAAATCAGAGTGGGAGACAATGCAGCTTTAGAAACCTAGAAATGTTTCTATGAATGGAAGCTGTCGCCTGTTATGGACATAAATTGGGAGGAGAGGGGATGGTGAAGAGAACCCTCTTCTGTTAAAGGAGACCTTTATACAGTGCCTTGTATGAACCAAACTCTTGAGATATGGGAAATGAATTTTTATTTTTAAATGGATTGAGAAACAAAACAAACCTTTTCCATTTTTAAAAATTTGACTACTTGAAACATGAAGTATTTTATGGTGTGAAATACCAAACTAAAGTTTCCAGTGGGTACATGGGGTTTGGAGACAGAATGAAAATGTGGAAACCAGCAGTGTACCCCATGCAGGCTACGAGCTGTTGCATTTTAGGAAGCTGGGAGGTGGTTGCTTCAGTTGTGCATGGTATAGGGGGAAGAGCACAAATTAAGTTAAGAGTCAAATAAACCTGAGTCTCAAACCCTAGCTCTAGCATTTTTGAGGAGAGAGCAGCTGCCCAAGCTTGCCATACACACTGTTGTCTGCTGACATGTGGTGATGACATCTACTGCCCAGTTTATTTTGAGGGCTAAATGAGAAAATGAATGCAAAGCCCCTGCCAGAGTGCCTGACTCATAGGAGGCACTTAACTCTTAGTTTCTCTTTCACTTTGAATTTGATTTCCTTTATACCCAGCTTTAGTGTCTACAATGATGACAGAAGCCTTATTAGTGAGCCCAAATAGTCTTAATGAGTGAGTTGGAACAAGTGCAGTTGAATTTCTCATCTCTACTTAGTGATTGTGAAAATAAAAATTCACAGGTATTAAGCACTTTATCTCTTAGAAATGCTGACCCACATGATGCTAAGAGTACCCTTAAAGACACACAAAACAATTTATGAAATGTTTAAGATAACAGTTGATAAATACTTTTAAACATAATCCAGTGATGGACTTTCTACAGGAGAACATTAGCCACTTATTTATCCAGTTAACATTTATTGAGAACCATCTTTTGTCCTGGATCGTGAATAATGTAGGAGACTGACAAGTGAACAGATGATTCTTCTATACCATAGTAAGTCTTGTGCTATGGGAAATTGCAGAGTGCTTTGCCAAGAGAATTTGGTAATATGCAACAAATGCTTTAAAAATGTGCATCCTGTGTTACCAGTTGATCTACTTCTGTGATATAACTTGAGGAAGCTCAATGGAATCTTTTTTATAATAGTGAAAAGTTGGTAAGTGAAAATGTGTAACAATAGTGGATTGTTTAATTCATGTATCATAAATGAATGAGACTGCGTACTCATTAGTGATCACTCATTTATATTTGACAAAAATGAAGCATTCAGGATACCTTGCTAAGAGAAAAAAAAAAAGGTTATGGAAAAGTGTTAAAAAGAAGTAATTTGTTTTCAATGAGAGAAAAAGTTTAGCCAAATTACCAAAATTCTTTCTAAATTATTTTGATGAAATCATTCTGAAAGACATATTTTTGTCATAATCTAGAAGTGGGGTTGGGTTTCAAAGCATCTTGCCAAATCAGCATAGTACATCTGCGAGATAAGCAATGGGACATGTGCATATCAGAGTGAGCATTGCGTAGTGGCTAGATAGGGTGTTCTAGAGAGACCACCCAGGTTAATGGGCTTGTGAAGCAGGACGGGACAAAGTGTTTTCATTGTCCTCCCAGTATTTCAGGTGCATCTTGTAGTAAGAAGATTGACACGTGAAAAATCATTCTGAAAACGTTTGAGAAAAATACGCCAGTGAGCATGTGGGCAGCCAGTCTCAGGGCTGGTTATTTTGGCTGCGCTAGCACTATTAGGTCACTTTATCTTGTGGAGACATTCCATTTCTGGGTACTAAAGGTTCAAGCTTAACTTTTTTGAGAAATTATTTTTCCCCTTAGTTGATAATAAGGTGAGTTGCCAAGATCTGGGCTGCTGGTTCACTCAGTAAGCCCATTAAAGTTCAGAGTTTTTTAAACTCAGTTTTTACAAGTAACAGTTTACTGTGGAGAAGCTTTATTCACATAAACTTCTTTCAGACTCACAACTTTATTCAAAGACAAATTTAAGACCTTTGGATATACCATTAACTCAACCAACTTAGAAATTAATTATTCCTAAGTTTTTTTCTCGTTTAGAGAGATGGATAAGCTTGGAGATTTCTAGTTTTCTAATTTATGTGAGAATTATACAATATATCAAGGGAACAGACCTTCACTGTATCTGAATCAGATGAAGTGGCTGTTTCTGGACCTTTCATCTTCTGCTCTCCAGTGTAGAATGATGGGAGGCAGGCTCTGTGCCTCATATTTTGTTGTTTACTTCTTTACATGTAATATAAATCTGTTCCCCTTCATTTTCGGAATAGACTTCTGAGAATTTCTTTCTTTTGGGCAGTAATCCGAAGTTGGTTGCTAATTCCAAAGGTCAGGTTATGACTCCATTCCTCTGCTGACTGGAACTTGAATCTTATAGAGAGGTGCTGGTAGCAAACCAAATGTGTCTCTAACCTGCTCAGCCCCTGCAATCATAGCCATCCGACCAATCATTAGCAAGGAGAGTGGGATTCAGAAAGAAAGGCATAAGAGAATAAGAACGACGATGCAAATATCAGGGCCAAAATGAAGAGGTAACTCTTACTGCCCCTTTCTTGAAGTTAGGAAAATACCTTTACTTCTTAATTCTGTCATTGTTGAGTACTCACATGCTAGGTTCTTCATGTACATTATCTTATTTGACCCACATTATCCTGAGAGGTATAAATAACCAGCTCCCTTTGTTTTTTGCCCCAAAAGATTAAACAATTTGCTTTTAGCTATATGCCTAGTAAATCAAGGATTTAAATCCAGGTCTAACTCTAAAGCTCTTTGTATTGCACAGACTTTGGCATGGAAGTTAGAAGACTGCTAACTTTGAATTTCTGGTAAGTTGTAGTAATTTTCTCAGCTCTTGCTCTATCTGTAAAATAAGAGGATTGAGCTGAATTTTAAAGTCATTACTGGCTGTAACATTCTGTGATTCCTGGATTCTGTTTCAGATTCAAGTATAGAATGTATAAGAGCTTCGACTCCTCTCTTTGTGAGCAGCCAGTTGAATTTGTATGTTAGCCTGATGATGTTATGACATCATCAGCCTGTGCAGATATAGAAAAGGCAAAGAAGGAGTGTGGGTTAAAAGAAGGTACCCTCTGTCAACTGCTTATTCCTAAAAGAATACCTGAAGTTCTGAACTGCCAGTTCACAAAAGAAAACTTCAAAGTACCTGAGCATGAAAGGAGCATGGCAAGCATGGGCTGAAGAGCGTATGGGTGGAACCTGGTATTAATAATTGTCTTTAGACACCAACATCCTTTACCTTCAAAGGGTTTATTGTGCCTGAGTGAGTGAGTTTCCGTATATGCATCTGTCTCCATGCATTGGGATTGTGCTAAATGGTACAATGATGACTCAGTTTCCGTTCTTTCAGGACTGTATAACATTTCCAATGAAATGTTAGATACTTGTGGGAGGGACACAGTGATTATTGACATAAGAGAGCTAATGAGATGACATGACATAGAAGAAGCATTATTGCAGTATTTTTATTCCATTGATATAGTACCTTTTTCTTGAAGGTGCTGTACAAATAACACTGAGGTAATAAGGCATTTTTAAAATGTCAAAACGGAAGAACAAGAAAGTGGCTAGGAGAAATACACAGAAAAGAAGCAGTGGGAGCTTTAGAGCACTGATCACCTTAGCAGTTACTAACTGGCTACATTCATTGCACTCACTAATGGTGCTAGAAATGGCTAGAGGTTTGACATGGAGGTCTCTTCGTTGGGCCATTCTGGTGATCACAACGCGACATCCTGTTGTGATTGCAGACCATGGGCTTTGTTGTCAAATGGACCTGTCCTTGCTACTTATTAGCTGTTAACTTGGAACAAGTTACCTAAACTTCCTGAACCTAAATTCCTTTATCATTAAAATGATGTTACTTATACCTACCTTATTAGGGTTTCCCTGAGTATTAACATAAATAAGTCATACACATAAAACATTTAGTTAGGTGCCTGGCATATAATAAATGCATCATAAATGCTACCTATTCTTATGCTTAGAATATGTCAAAAGGCAGTGATTCTGATGAAGTTACGGAGTATGATATCAACACTTCCCTGTGGTTCGAATGCTATATCAAGTTGTAAGGATCTTGTACTTCTCTGAATTAATATAATCTGTACTTCATAGAGTAGATTAGATTTTTTAAATATATAGAGAATATAGAAAATAATCACACTGAGATACCTACCAACAGCTTAAGAACTAAAAAAAATTACGGAACAGGATAGAAGACCCGTTCTTCTCCTTATTTTTCCCTTGGCTTGAAAGAGGTAGCCTCTATCCTAAATCTAGCCTCTATCCTGAATTCCTTGAGTGTTTTTATCTTGTAATTATTATCATTCATGTATCCATAAACAATATATGGTATTCTTAACATATTTTAAATTTTTATATGAGTATTATAATACTGTGTACCTTTTTCTGTAGCTTGCTTGCTTTTCTCAATATGCTTTTTGAGATTTTTCTGTTTTACTTGTAGCCTTATTCACTTAATCGCTGTAGAGCATTTTAAAACCAACTTTCTATTAATGGACATTACCTGTCTTTGGATATTTTTGTGTGCCTGTCACCACACCACCCTTCCTCAATCTATCATGTAACTGCTATTCTGAATTACATTAATATTTGGGGACTTTGAAAAGGTTTAAGGCCAGGTGCAGTGGCTCATGCCTGTAATACCAGCACTTTGGGAGGCCAAGGCAGGCAGATCATGAGGTCAGGTTTCGAGACCAGCCTGGCTAACGTGGTGAAACCCCATCTCTACAAAAGTACAAAAATTAGCCAGGCATGGTAGCGTATATATCTAGGGATTAGATGACTGGGGTGTAGGTAGTGTATGCACTTGTAATCCGAGCTACTTGGGAGGCTGAGGCAGGAGAATTAGCCTGAACCCAGATGGGAGAAGTTGCAGTGAGCCAAGATCATACCACTGCACTCCAGCCTGGGTGACATAGCAAGACTCTATCTCAAAAAAAAAGGGAGGGGGGCTTAAGCATACAAATCCCAAAACAGTATATCTGAGTTTTGACTGTTATTAAGGTTTATATAAAATAGCACAGTCTACTGTTATTTAGTGGCTTGCTTTTTTCCCTCAACTTCATGATCGTGAGATTCATTCATGTTGATGTATGTGACAATAGTTGTTTCCATTATGTACATTATTCCATTGTTTGTGCCATTATTTATAGACCTTAAGGCTTTTTCTGACTTAATATTCTTGTACATGTCTCTTTGAATATGTGTGTTGAGTTTCTCTCAGGTGTATATCTAGGGATTAGATGACGGGTGTAGGTAGTGTATGTGTATTTTTATCTTTACTGGATATTGATATGTAATAATTTCATTAATTATAAGTATTTTATAATTTGATTTCACCCATGAGTTTAGAATGTTTTTGTTTATTTTTTGGGGGAATTTCCAAGTATATAGAATTTTTTTCTTAGTAGTATTTAACTCAGTTGCCCTATGGTCAGGTATTGTCTCTATCTTAGTAATTCTTTGGCATTTCTTGAGACTTTTGGTTTGTATTCTAATATGTGGTCAAGATTTAGCCAGGTTTTAATCACTTTTGTAAATATTCCATGTGCTTGAAAATGATTCATTCTCTAATTGTTGTATACTTGGTCTTTGTATGCTTATTATTTTGTGTGAGAGGTATATTAAAATCGTCCCCTGTAGGAAATTTGTCAGTTTCTTGTGAATATAACCATTTTTGCTTTAAGTGCAATTGGCCCTTGAACGACAGAGTTTGAACTTTGTATGCCTGCTTTATACTTGGGGATTATAGGACTCCCTTGCATATACCCGAATCTGCATACTCAAATCCATCAATCTGCACTGCAGAACCATCGTATATGGAAAGTAGACCTTCCATATATGAGTTTTGCATCCCGTGAATGTTGTATTTTTGATCTGCATTTGGTTGGAAAGAATCTGCGTATAAGTGGACCCACACGGTTCAAACCCATGATGTTCAAGGATTAACTGTACTTTAACATTTTGTTTATCCTTTCATATTTATGTTTTTATTATGTCCCTTGTAAATTGAATATAACTTGACTTTACTCCAAATTGTCTATCTTTTAGCTGATAAATTCAGTCTGTTTACATTTATTACCATTACTGACTTATTTATACTTACTGCTACCATCTTGTTATGTTTTCTGTTTACTCTGCTGCTTTCTGTGCCGCCTTTTTTCTTACGACCTTTCCTTCTGAAAAGTTTGAAAAACTGTTCTTTATTCCCTTTTCCCTTCAACTGATTACCCTTAAATTTTTAACATGCATCTCTGGCTTTGCAGAGCCGAACAATTAAAATCAGTATGTCTGCATTCTTCTGAATAATAAGAGACCTTGGAAAACTTTTAACTCCAGTCACCTTCCACTAATCTTAAATGTTTTTGACCGGTGTTTTACTTCCATGGTTTTTTAATCACCCAGATCAGTCTTTTATTATTGCTGTTGTTGCATCTAACTTTTTATCAACTTTCATTGTTTTCTAATCCTCAGAGACAGTGAACTCCTTAATTAAGCTGATTTTCTGTTTTTCTTCAGATTTTCAAAAGAAACAACCAGACGATGATTCCGCTCCAAGTACAAGTAACAGCCAATCAGATTTGTTTTCTGAAGAGACCACCAGTGACAACAACAATACCTCGATAACCACGCCAACTCTTAGTCCCAGCCAGCAGCCGCTTCCGACAGAACTGAATGTAACTTCACCAAGTAAAGAGGAGTGTAAGTGCCTAGCTTCTGAGGGTGGTAGAGAGAGCAGCTTAAGAACCTTGGCATAAGCATCTTGGTAATGCCGGAAAAAAGCAGCACTTCTTTTATTTATTTATTTATTTTTTAATTTTTTTTTTCTTTACAACAGTCAAGACTTTCTATCAAGTAACAACAGCCCTTCTTTTAATTCAGGATAAGTGTCCACATGCAACGCCCAAGCCCAGCAAGTTAGAGAATAAGTTTCAGACATTCCTGAAGAGATAGCCTTTTATACCTGTCAAAATATGTGAAGTTTTGAACCAGTCTAGAGAGCAGTGGTTCTCACCTATGGCTGTACATTAGCATACAGTGGGGATTTTTAAAACAATTTAAATCTTTAGCACCATTCCCTAATTCTCATTTAATTGATCTGGAGGGAAGCCCAGAGATCCGTTATTTTTAATTCTGCAGAGGATTCTAATGTACAGCAAAGGACCAGTAGGGATTCTAACCCTAATTTAGGAGCCTTGAATTGAAACCTTACCTCTGTCACTAACTAGGCTTTGACTGTTTCTAAGCATTCAACTGAGGTAACACTATATTTCTTAGAACATAGGTTTTTAAAGGAAGGAGGAGATGGTATTACTCTTCTGTAAGTCTTCAGTGTTAGAATGCTATTATGTAGGTGATATAGAAGTTTATTTTCTACTTAATATATATATTTTTTGAGATGAAGTCTCACTCTGTTGCCCAGGCTAGAGGGCAGTGGCTCCATCTCAGCTCACTGCAACCTCCGCCTCCTGGGTTCAAGCGATTATCCTGCCTCAGCCTCCTGAGTAGCTGGGATTACAGGTGTCTGCCATCATCCCTGGCTAATTTTTGTATTTTTAGTAGAGACAGGGTCTCACTGTGTTGGCCAAGCTGGTCTTGAACTCCTGACCTGAAAACTGATACTATTTGTTAAAAATTATAGGGATATTATGACATAGCAGGTTTTGCCTTTTAAAAGCTCTGCTTGGCCAAGGCAGAAGGATTGCTCGAATCGAGGAGTTTGAGACCAGCCTAGGCAACATGGTGAGACACTGTCTCTACCCAAAAAAAAAAAAAAAAAAAAAATATTAGCCAGGCATGGTGGTGTTTGTTTGTCATCCCAGCTGCCTGGGAGGCCGAGGCAGGAGGATCTCTTGAGCCCAAGAGTTCAAGGTTACCGTGGATTATGGTCTAACCATTACACTGCAGCCTGGTGAGACCTGGTCTTTTTTTTTTTTTTTTTTTTTTAAAAAGCTAAATTGAAATTTAGTATTTCAAGTTTAATGAATATCAAGAAGCACAGGTTAGAATGTTTTGTGTTCTGTTTACTAACTTTCGAAAGGTTAGCAGGAAACAGATAGATACTTACCTAAATCTATGTCAGTATTTGGTAATACTGAGACTATTAAATAAGCAAGGTCATAGTCCTTGTCCTCAAAGAATTTGAAGGGGAAATTAAATATATTTGTTACAGTATATAATGGTTATCAACCAGGAGCGATCTTCCACCCAACAGCCCCAGAACATTTGATGGTGTCTGGAGGCCAGGGATGCTGCTAAATGTCCTAAATGTCCTACATCACATAGGACAGTCCTTTGCAACAAAAAATTATTCAACTCGCAGTGCCAGTAAAATGCTGAGCTTGAGAAACTCTGATACATGTTTGCCTATACCCATGTTAATGGTCCTTATATATTAAAGAGAGCAAGTGTTGAAGGACATTGACTTACTGAGGAAGTGGTATTAAAGATGGATAGAAGGTGGTGAAGAGACATGCCAGACAGAGTAGAATGAGCTGTAGAAGGAAAGTTGTATGGAGTTTCTTAATGGCAAATGACTCTCTTAGGGCCATTTATGGAAGAGAATGAAGGACAAGGCTGGAAGAGTAAATTGTGGCCAAGACATAGAGGTGTAAATGTCCAGCTAAGCTATTTGGACTTGAGACAGAAGCCATGTTTTTGAGCAGAGGAAGTGATATTATTACAGTTCTTTGGAGAAGTAACCTTGGTTATATTGAAAATTGAAAGGATTAAACAGGAATAACATTGCAAAGAGAGAATTTTTAAAATATTATAACTTATTGAATAGAGGCCAGGGCAGATGTAGAATTCATGTAAGCAGAGGAAAAAAAAATGGTGAAAATAGTAGTGGTCATGCTAAGGCAGTAGATTTGTTTTGTTTCCAAAAATCTATTCAAGGTCATGTACTTATTGAGGAGCTGATGACAGCCTCTTGTCTTAGAAAAATATATACCATCCATTTATACCCAATTTTGCATAAAATTTATCTGCAGCTTATTATGGCCCTTGGATTAAGAACTCCTGGTCTAAGGAAAAGGTTGTTCAGGATCTTAATCTGGTGGAACCTGGACTGGATTCATGCATACCAGGATCAGGCCACAGCAAACCAATTCAAGCAGCCAAAATGCATGTGAGGCTAACAGTAGCTACCATTTATTGAGCACTTTATGTATCAGTCATTATTCTACATGTATATTTTCTCATTGTTCCTCGTGATAATCCAGTGAGGTAGATACTGTCATTATACTAATTCTATAGATGAGGAATTCGACACAAAAAGGATTAAGTAATTTGCCTGTGGTGACAAACTAATAGATACCAAAACCACATTCAGATTTAGGCATTTGGCTTCAGAGTTCATATTTTTAATCAGTTAATTCACAATGTGAAATATAACTGTCACAGGGATTAATATTTGTGTGGGCAAGAAGAATGCTTTCTCTCTGTGTAATTAAGATATGCGGGAACCTACATCATAACCAAAAATTACTTGCCAGTTTAGGCCACTGTAGACTGCTATGGTTTTTTTTTTTAAATATGAATACCTTCAGCCTGATTAAGGATGTCTAGTTCCACTAGCTTCATTTCCTTTCTCTCTCTTTTTGGTGATATCATTGCTTTGAACCATTGTATGTTCATCTTAGAGTTATACTCTTTGAAGCTAATCTCTTTCCTAATTCCTCAAGTTTTTACAGATCTAGGGAAATGAGATTTGCCAATTGGAGATACGGTGATGACTTAAGTTTGTATTGTGTGCAACTGGTTGAGTTGGATTTTCAGGGGAGAGAAGTCAAGGTAGACTTCATCCACATGAGGATGAAAGTTTAAGCCATAGGGGTTAAATGAGGTTGCCAAGGGTGAGAGCAAAGAAAAGCAGTGAGGATAGACCTGTAAGTGAAACCTCTACACTTAGGGAGCAAAAAGGATAAAGGAGGCAACTGAAGAAGTCAGGAGGAGAATGATGGTGGGCAAGGTCACAAAAGCCAAGGAACAAATTTCAGTGTAGAGTGTGGGCTTTAATAATAATAATTATAATGTTAGCTCATATTTATGAAACATTTTCTATATTCTAAACATTCTTCTAAGTTCTTTAGATGCAGTAACATTTAATTTTCAATGTAGCTTATTAGGGTAGGTGCCTTTATTATACTTGTTTTTATAGATGAGGACATTAAAGCTTAGAGAGGTTCATTAACTTTCTGCCCAAAGTTGCAGAGCTATTGCATGGCAGTGCAGCCCATGTGCTAACGCATGAATTTGGATCCAGAGCCTGCACTTTCAGACACTATAGTATATTGTCACAATATTATGAAAATGCTGCCAACGCTGTAAACTGACAAAGAAGCACTTGAATTTGGTGATCATAAGATGGATTACCTAAATAAACTATTTAACAAACTATTTCAGTGGTTTGTATATTCATTTAGCATCTTTGCTGAGTGCCTGCTGTATGTTAGACACTAAGTTAAGTGCTGAGTATAGAAATGAATAAGATTAGGTCTTTATACACAAGGAGGTCACCTTTTTGACTACATATGCTTCTCCCTGAGAGTCTGACTTGTTTTCCCAAACAGGGGCATAAGCATTTTGGGGTGGAAGGGAGGAAGTAGCTAGTAGTGGTTAACCTGCATATCATTTGCAAAGGTTTTTCAGGTCGTGTTTGCCGCCTCACTTAAGTTGAAACCAACTGTGCTGGAGTGAGGAGATATGTGCCAGATTTGGAGGTTGCAAATATGGGGATAAGAGAAGTGACCCTGGGTTTGTTAAAAGCTGTCAGGGTGGATGCTTTAAAAGTCAACAGGAGATAAAGTGATTGCCTAGTACCAGTGAAGGCCCAGGTGAGACTAGGCAGCCTGATCCATCTGCATCTTGCACATTTCTTTAGCTGTGATCTGCCAAGGTGATGAAGGATGGAGGAAAAGGCAGCAGGAGATTGCCTGTGTTGATATTTTAGTATCCTCAAGGGAGCAGAATTTCATCTGTGGGTTCCTTCTTAGCTTCCCCTAAAGAGATGTAGAGAAATGAGATGTAGCAGTTGCTGGAAAATGGGTTTGGGATGCCAAATGCAAGTACCACAAAATTTGTAAACTATTTAGTGGTCATGGATCCACTGTTTTTGCATAGAACTGGAAGTGCTACATTTTCTTTTGGGCTTGTGAAAAGGTTTTGTTTTTTTTTTTCCTAATATACAAGAAAATGGATTTTGCTTAAATCTGCTTTCATCCTCTTACTATCAACATGATCTTGAACTATGAACATATCAACAGAAGGTGGTGAGAGTCTGGGTACATTTTATTTTGAAAAGACTGCAGATAGAACAATAACTATTGACAAAAGTATGTCCAGCTTAGAAATAGGACTGATTTTTACCCAAAAGAATTTCTTAATATACTTCCCTGAAGGTAAATAAAGCAGATATCCAAAAGCTCTAAGTGATATTTCTCTATCCAAATATAAACATATGTCTCCCTGTCCCAAACTGTGTGTACTTGCAGAAGAGTCCATGGAGCTTAGCCATTGGAAGCCTTTTCCAAAAATAATGTAAACAAAATTCAAATAGTGACTAAAGGACTTGTCACAGCATTTAAATGCTATAATAATGGTAACAGCTCACAGCAAGTATACTTACTAAGTATCAGGCATTGTTCCAAGTACTTTATATGCACAGTCATTCCTCATTATACACAGGGGATTCGGCGCATACTCAAGTCTCACAATCAGCCATGTGGAACCCACTTATATGAAAAGTTGGTCCTCCATATATGTGGTCAATTCTGTATTTTCAGTCTGTGTGTGCTTGAAAAAATTGTGCATCTAAGTGGCCTGCACGGTTCAAACTGGTCTTATTCAAGGATCAACTGTAGTAACCCTCTTTATCTTCATAATTACCCTGTAAGATAGGTACTTCTAGTGTATCCATTTCACAGGTGTGAATATGGAGGTACAGGATGATTGATTATCTTGCCCAAGATCACAGAGCACTCTGGCTCCAAAGTCCTGGCTCTCTGCTACCACACCATAGCTGCCATTCTCTGTTGTGATTTATGGTTGAAAGGACATTGCTTGCAAATTATGCTATACAGTGGAAGGTGTGTTGGACAAACTCTTAAAAAAGAATAAAACATTTCTTTGTGCTTTTGCTACTACCTATTTACTGTTCTCCCAATTTCCAGATTTTTTTCTAAGGGAGATGGAGTGTGATTTGTAGTTAAGTTTTTTGAACCAACTTTTGCAGAGAGAAAGGATAATGCCAGGTTGTAGTTAGAATGCGTCAGTTGTTGTCGTTCTTAAGGTACAGGCAGATGACTGCCCACCCTAAGTTGGAGTCTTAACAGATTAGACTTACAAGATACAAAATCCCCTGTTATTCTTTATGCAAGTCAGCTTTTCTATTGTCATGCTTTTAAAGGCCTGAGAATCCCTATTTATGACCTGTTTGGGAGGCTTGTGGTGTGCATGTCTACCTGAGTTTTGGGGTTTTTCTTCCCAGTCTCACTAGCATATTGGATGGAAATGGAGGTGTTAGAGGGGTCATGGCTGGTCTTTTTCTTTATAGGCAGAAGAGGAAGAGAACTGATATCTACTGCTAGGGAAGATTAATGTCAAGAAATGGACTTGTTTTCAAATAGTCCGACATTCTAAACTGGCAGTTAGAGAGTACCTATCTCATACAGAACACTCTTCTAAGCTCTGTGGAGGCACATATTAAGAATTAAACAGCAACCAGCACTTATATAAAACCATAGTTTATAACAGGGGTTGACAAGCTATAGCCCACAAGCCAAATCCAGCCCATCACCTAGTTTTATGCTGCCCAAAGCTAGAGATGATTTTTACATTTTTAAACAACTGAAAAAAATAGTATTTTGTAAAATGTGGGAATTATATGAAATTCCTAATTTAGTGTTCATAAGTAAAATTTTATTGGCACATAGCCCCACTCGTTTGTTTATGGATTGTCTGTGGCTGCTTCTGTGATATGTAGCAGAGTTGGATAGTTGCTGTGGAGACCCAATGGCCTATTACAGAAGAAGTTTGCAAACCCCTGTTTTACAGAGTATTTTGATGCACATGTTCCTAGGATCACCTTGACAGTGTGCAGCATAGGTAGGGCAGATATTCTCCTTCCTATTCTATACATGAAAAAGGGAGGTTTAGATAGTGACCCTCCTTAAGTCCCATCACAGGGCCTGAACTCAGCTCTGGGCCTTTTGCATGTATACTACAGGACTCTGGTTTTTTTCCTACTCTTCTCTGCTGCATCTACCTAAGACATACTTTTGTTGTAGCAAAATAAAATATACAGAAAAAGTGAGAACCATTTCAACTGGCATGTTAGTGAGGATTTTTAATGACTAACACTTCATTTCCAGGTATTGACTGGATTTTCCTTTAGTACGACACTGATTCCCAAAATAGAAATTTGAGAACATACTTTTTCTCTAGTTAAATTAATTTGGTTGAAGAGAGATTTCCATTGTTTCCTTGGAAACTGGTTTCTGGTGATATCCTAGCGCCCTCAGGGGTTTTTAAAAAATGGTAGTACCTTTTAACAGATGTCCTTGCTAGAATGCCCCTGGGTCTCTGAACATCCATTGGACGTCATTGGCTACACATCTTAATTTCTGTCTGACAAGCCTTAATCTGTTCCCTGGAAATTTAGTATCACTACCACCAAGTGGCTCAACTTCTGATTTGTTTGTTTTTACCAATTAAATTTCTAATCTCTAAATGAAACCGGTGTTCCCTTTTTCAGACTGTGCCTATTTCAAGATGCCGGATATTGGGCACAACAGGCTGGTTTCTTCTAGTAAAGCATTAAAAATATCACCTATTAAAAAATATTTTATGACTTCCTGCTGGGCTGGTTTTAAGTGAAATACGGTGGGGAGATTTATTTACAGTTCTCTGTGTGTGTGTCTTTCTCTTCCCTTTTCTCTAACGAAGCTCAAGGCATCAGGCCGTTTATCAGAGATAATTATACAACAGATGGAGTTTTTCTGATATATAATAGTCTCAAAGTGGAAGATTCTTTCCCATAATGAAGAATGCCCAAACTTTAAATGTCTCTTTTGATTTTAATTTAACGGTGTTTTTTTTCCCCAGTGCATTTATTTATTTATCCTAAAGCTGTTTCTGCAAAGCATGCTGCTTTTATTAGGGCTGTGTTCTGAAAAGATTAATACTTTGCAGTACAGTATGATAATGTACAGTTATATGCTGAATTGAAGTGGAGAGCTATAATTTATCAAAAATCAGTGTGTGGGATCATTAAGTTAATCTCTGTCAAAATATAAGACTTGAACAGTGCAGCAGTGTTTTCTTATAGAAATTATTTCTGTTCTATAATGTCAGCTGGGTAGGAACTTGTTAAAGCACTGGTAGTGTCATCTGACCTTCCATTTGTAGTCAAAGTAAGAAGCAAATTAAAGCAAAGCCATAATTTTTAAGTTATTCATTTTCCTGGCTTGCTTTTCTTTTTCATAACTTTTCATCCTATTTTTAAGTATACTAGTAAAGCATGACTATATTCTCAATTTTTTCATTACAAAGACACAGGTTTAGATAGAATAGAACATGAAAATATTCTAATATTTCATCAATTACCATCACCCAATTCCTACTTTTTACAGAAATAACCATTGTTTATTCATTTTGGGGTTATATTTTTTCTCTGCAGCTGTGAACATGTTTGCATATAAGATTTATTTTTATATAAATGAGAGCATCCTATATATATTGTTTTGTAACTTGCTTTTTAATGCATTTTAGAGAGCTTTCCAAGTCCACTCGTGGAGATTGGCCTTACTCCTGTATAATATTCCATATTATCCTTACTAGCCTTTACTCTTTTCTCTGGAGGCTGTTTCTAATATTTCACAATTATAAGCTATGTCAAGTAACTATTTTTGTACATGGCTAATGGTGCACATGTTATTCTTCCATGGTAAATACATGGAAGAGAAACTAACAAGTCAGAGAATATATATATTTTTAAAATTTTGATCTACATGGCAATATTACTCTTCAAAATGACTGAATGACTTTATATTCCTAAGAATGATGTTTGAGAGTGATTGTTTACCACAGCATTACCAACATTAGGTGCGGTTTCTTCTTTGTTTCTTTCTCTTTTTTTTTGGTAAGTTGGGCAAAAGAAGAGCTCATCTTAACTTGTGTTTTCCTGACATCTCCTGATAGTGAGATTGAGCACAGTTTTATATGTTTATTAGCAATTTGTAAGTCTCTAGTGATTTGCCTGTCAGTGTTGTTCTTTGCTTATTTATTTTTTATTAGCTCTTTTTTTCTTACTGATTTGTAGGAATTCTTTATATGTGTAACAAATTCTGGATAAGTATTTCTTAGATTTATTGCCAGTTTATTTCGGTATGTTACTTGGCTTTTATTTTTCACTTGGGTGCCTTGTATTCATTAGAATTTTTTAAATTTTAATATACGTCTGTTGGTCTTTTGTCTTCAGTTTTGTGCCTTTCTTAGAAGGCTGTCTGAATCACAGACAGTCATATTTTTCTATATGTTTTTAATACTTTTGTAGTTTATCTTTTTCTGTCGTTAGCTCTTGAACCCATCTGGAATCTATTTGGTATTTAAGACACAGGGATTATAACCAGTTATGCAAAAACCATTCATTGAATGGTCCTGGTTTAAAATGCTAATACTATTACATAAACATAGATCTGTTCGTAGGCGCTTCGTTTTATTGGTCAACCAGTATAATCCTGAAACTGGCATATAGCTTTTAGTGTGTATCAGTATCTTCTGATTTGGATTATATTGAATATATAGATTTATTTAAAAATAATTGACATTTTAATAAACTTTTGGGTCTTCTCATCAAGGAATATAGTTTGTCTTCATTTATTCAAAACCTTCTTCTGTGTTCTTGACAAGAGAATGTCATCTCTCTGCACAAGTTTAGAGACTAAACTCCAAATTAGCAGAGGGTTTATTTTATGCTTCCTTGCTCTATGCCAGAACACCTAGCACGCTGCTAGCATAGTACCCATTCAATGCTTACTGATTTAAATATTTAGGAAAAGTTTTGTTTTTAATTTTTCTTACGTTCAGAAACCAATTTTTTTGTGTTTTGATACATTAAAGGAGGGACTTCTCATTGCCTATACCTGATTTTTGAATAGCTGCTTAATATTATTTTACAATTTTCTGTACCATACAGTAATCCTAAGACAAAGCAACTCAAAAGAAAAGGCAGAGTCCCTACCAGATTTTGAAAATTTGGTTGCTTTGTGGTGGTGACAGTTGATCTCAGACTTTTGGAATAATGGGAGTCATTTTCTGTTTCTCTCCTTCTCTCTCTTTCTCTCTTTCTTTCTTCTGTACAAATAGGCACTTGCCTTTTGTAAAATAACCATTTTTGCTTGTTGGTATTTATCACCTAAATTTCCCTCTTCAAGATTCCCCTTTGCAAGAGAGAATACTGGCAAGCTTTTAATACTTGTTTTCAAAGGTCCCTTAAGAAGTCTGCAAATCTGAAAGGTTAGTTTCCCAAAAGATAACCTCAGGCACATGTGAGATTATACAATTACTGATATTCAAACTAGGTTTTGAAGCAACGTCATCACTGTCCCCCCTGCCCCCAGTATGGATTTCTTTAAATGTTCTTATTAAATTAAATGTTCTGTACTTCTCTGTGAAAGTAAAGGTCATAGTAAACAGCCACACTTCACATAGCTTTAGCTCTTGAACTTGTCATGTTTTTATTTTGTCTAGGTACAAGTAATAGGTGACACTGTGCTGATTTTAAATTAAATCTAAGCTTTATTTATGACAAAAATGTTTGGCTACAAAAAAAACAATGGCATTTATGTGAATGTGTTGAAGTAGCCATTTTAAGCTTACATAAATATATTTAAATTGTGCTTGTGATCTTCTTTTTAAAAATACAGAGCTGCCAATGCCGTAACTGTACATCTTGTATTCATGGCCTCTATTACTTTATAAACCAGCTCACTTTTTGATCCATCAGAAAGATAATTCTTTAGATTTAATAAAAACAATAGGATGTCACCTTAACGAGGAATTTTTAAAATTCTAAAATATCAGTATTACCCCTTCGCTACATAATTGAAATTGTGACATTTTCAACTATTAGTTGCAAAGAGAGATCCTATTAAGACATGACAGTGTTTCCTTCTGTCTGTAAAGTAGGAAGGTTTGGACTAAGGTAATTTCCATTTAGTGTCACTCATCATATTCCAGCTGTACAGCTAGCTATGGGAGAGGTTCAGCAAAGAGGCAGAGGAGAAGGGCACCTGTGTTCCGAGTTGTTTTTACAAGTCCATGGAGCAGTAACTATGGCCTGAATAGATGTCTTTTTTCATTTTTTCGGAAGCCTTTTAGGAA
Source organism: Cebus imitator (assembly GCF_001604975.1). Classification (NCBI taxonomy): domain Eukaryota; kingdom Metazoa; phylum Chordata; class Mammalia; order Primates; family Cebidae; genus Cebus; species Cebus imitator. Next base: position 8,071,849 of record NW_016107339.1, on the reverse strand, counting down.
GAACATGCACCAGTCACTTCCCTTTCTAAGGAAAGCATTGCAGCCTTCTTTCATTTGCTATTGCAGGCTGAGATTTATGAGAATACTCTTACTAGCTGAACTATGTTTAAAAAAAAAATGCTCTTCCAGTGCTGAGTAGTGTCTCCATTAATGTTGTTATGAGAATCATGCTTGTGTTGATGGTAAAATGCAAATGATGCAAATGTAGAAATCGGAGTTGAGCCTTATTTAAGCCTGTAAATAGTCAAAACTGAAGCCTAAATTGGAGAGGTGACAGCCTCAGATTTTGCATTCATATTAAATATGCTTTGTCACAAGGGAAAAACAAAACTGTGTCTAAAATTGTACTGATTTTATTAGCCAGGTGATATTTTGACCTCTGACAAAATGGAGATCATTCTATTTTTATCCCCAAGAGGGTGATGATGTCTTAGAACTGTTAATTGTTGTTGGGCTTTATCACATTTTGAAGTATTGATGATAAGCGTTTGTCAGCATCTTAACATATGGAAAGCTCTGTTTCAGTCATAGGATTCTAGGTGAGAGATTATATCTGACAAACTAAAATTGAACATATTTAACTGCTTACTCAGAATACTTTTAGAGTTCCATGAAACATGTTTTTACTCTTCTTACATAAGTAGCAGAAATGGAATGTCTTGGTTTGAAATTTTGATTAGTTTATTCTACTATCCCTTGCCTTTATTTACTTAACATGTTGTTGAGACTGGGAAAACCTTTTATTGTTATTTACACTTAATGCATCAGTTGGTTTCTGCAAGACTAGAAGTTAGTTGGCATGTAAGGAGTGTGGGAAAATTGGATCTTATATTAACCTTTAGGTTCACTGGTTCTATACCAGTGGTTCTCAAAATGTGGTCCAAAGACCTATAGAGGTCACCAAATCCCACTCAACAGCATCCGTGAGATCTTTCCTTTTCCAACTCCATATGTATGTAATAGTGGGCTTTCTTCATATTCATATAAACAACACATGGAACAGATTAAATACAGATATAGACATGAAAATCCAGGTATCTTCCTTTAAGCCAGGCCACTCTCACTGTTTTTTAAGTTGCAGTTATTTTTCATAAAATAATAAATTTTTATGTTGACATGTAATTATTTTAATTTTAAATTGAAACAGTTTTTGTCAAGTTATGATTTCAAATGGGATATCAGTAGATATAAGCCACATAAACAAGTTTTTGTGTCCTCTGTAATTTTTAAGTGTTAAAAGTTCTAAAGATGAATAAGTCTGAGGACTATTGTGCTAGATGAACATGTAAATATGATGAAAATCAATTTTATTAATTGCATTTCTGAATAGCTAGATATATCTTGTAATTTCTTTTGGTCTGGATCATTTTCATTCACTAGCAAAAAGCATATTTTTAAACATCTCATGTGCTGGATTACCGATATGAATAAGAATGCCTGTGCCCCAAGGTTCGTTCCATTAATGCTATTACAGGGTCAGGAAATAGCATTCCATCCCCTGGCCCCAGTCATGATGTCCACTTTTACTCCTTTAAAGAGTCTGTCAGTACTGGGCAAGTGGAAAGCATTTCTGATTTCAGTTTGCTCGTTCTCTTGTTCCCTGGGGGAAGCTGGTGTGGGTGAATTTTAGTTTTAGTTTTGTTGAGCAAATAGCTAATAATAAGCACACATGTACATACCATAATATTTGTAGAGCTGTCCAGCACTGCATAGGCTTATCTCCTTTTATTTCACTCTTCTTTATTATACTTTGCACATAGTATGGTTTTTTAAAAAATGAAGATCTGTAGCAACACTGAATTGAACACTTCTATTGGTGCCATCATTTCAACAGCGTGTATTCACTTGGAAATTCTCGCAATATTTCACACATCTTCGTTATTAATATTGTCTCTCTTATAGTGCTCTGTGACTAGTGTTACTGTTGTCATTGTTTTTGGGCACCATGAACTATACCCATGTAAGACAGTGAACTTAATCAGTAATGTTGTGTGTGTCCTGACTGTTCCTCCAACCATCCATTCCCCTATCTCTCTCCCTCTCATCAGCCCCTCCTCCATTCCCTGAGACACAATATTGAAATTAGGTTAGTTAATAACCTTACAATGGGCTTGAAGTGTTCAAGTGAAAGTAAGAGTCAGGTATCTCACTTTAAATGAAAAGCTAGAAATGATTAAGCTTAGTGAGGAAGGCATGTTAAAAGCCAAGATAGAGACAAAAAGCTAGACCTCTTGCATCAACTAGTTAGCCAAGTTGTGAATGCAAAGGAAAAGTTCTTGAAGGAAATTTAATGCTACTCCAGTGAACACACAAATGATAAGAAAGTCAAATGGCCTTATAGCTGATATGGAGAAAATTTTCATAGTCTAGGTAGAAGACCAAACCAGCCACAACATTCCCTTAAGCCAAAGCCTAATCCAGAGCAAGCCTCTGACTTTCTTCAGGTCTGTGAAGGCTAAGAGAAGTAAAGAAGGTATAGAAGGAAAGCTTGGAGTTAACAGAGCTTGGTTCATGAGGCTAAGAAAAGAAGCCATCTCTATAAAAGTTCAAGGTGAAGCAGCAATTGCTGATGTAGAAGCTGTAGCAGCTTACCAAAAATACCTAGCTAAGATCATTAACAAAAGTGGCTATACTAAACAGCAGATTTTCAAAATAGATGAAATTACCTTCTGTTGGGAGAAGATGCCACATCCAGAACTTTAAGGAAGAAAAGTCAGTTCCTGGCTTCAAAGGACAGTATGACCCTCTTGTTAGGGGTTAATGTAGCTGGTGACTTTAAGTGGAAGCCAATGCTTATTCTTAAGGGCCCTAGGATCTGAAAATCCAGGGCCCAACTCCAATCTGAAAATCATAGGGCCCTTAAGAATTCTGCTACATCCACTCTGCCTGTGTTCTGTAAATGGAACAAAGCCTGACGACTGCACATCTGTTTATAACATCATTCACTGAATATTTTAAGCCTACTATATAGACCTACAGCTGAGAAAAAAAAATTCTTTTCTAAATATTACTGCTCATTGACAATGCACCTTGTCACCCAAGAGCTCTGATGGAGATGTACAAGGAAATTAATGTTGTTTCCATGCCTGGTAACACAGCATTCATTCTGTAGCCCATGGATTAAGGAGTCATTTTGACTTTTAAGTCATAATTAAGAGGTACATTTTACATCTGATTCCTCTGATGGATCTGGCAAAGATAATGATTCCTCTGATGGATACTGATCCCCTCTGATGGATCTGTCAGAGTAAATGGAAAATCATCTGGAAAAGGCTTACCATTCTAGATGCCATTAAGACCCTTAGTGATTCATGGGAGAAGGTCAAAATATCAACATTAACAGAAGCTTGGAGGAAGTTAATTCCAGCCCTCATGGATGATTTTGAGGGATTCAAGACTTGAGTGGAGGAAATAATTGCAGATGTGGTGGAAATGGTAAGAGAAGTAGAATTAGAAGTGGAGCCTGATGAGGTGACTGAATTGCTGCAATCTCATTATAAAACTTTAATGGATGAGGAGCTGCTGCTTATGGATAAGCAAGAAAGTGGTATTTTGAGATGGAATCTACTCCTGGTGAAGATGCTGTGAGCATTGTGGAAACAGCAACAAAGGATCTAGAATATTATATAAACTTAGTTGAGCAGAATTTGAGAAGATTGACTCCAATTTTGAAAGAAGTCCTATTGTGAGTAAAATCCTATCAAACAACATTACTACAGAAAAATCTTTTGTGAAAGGAAGAGTCAGTTGATGTGGTGGGGTTCATTTTCTTTTTTTAAGCAGTTGCCGCAGCCACCCCATTTTTCAGCAGCTACCACCCTGATCAGTTAGCAGCCATCAACATTGAAGCAAGATCCTTCACTAGCAAAAAAAGCATGAATCGCTGAATACTCAGATGACCGTTAGCATTTTTTTTTTAAGAAATAAAGTGTTTTAAAATTAAGGTATGTACGTTGTTTTTTAAGACAACATGCTGTTGCACACTTAATAGAATTTACAGCATAGTGTAAACATAACTTTTATATGCATTGGGAAGCCAAAAAATTTGTGCAACTCAAACTCTGTTGCCGTATTTACTTTATTGCAGTGGTCTGGAACCAAACCCATAGTATCTCCGAGATAGGCCTGTAATTGTGTTAAGGGGAGTTAAGGTGGAGTGGTCATAAGATTTTTTTGAGAAAGAAGCCCTTCTTAACAAAATAGATTAGCTACCAATAGCAACTTCTGACTCACTTTGAAAATTCCCTTCTCATAAATCCCTAATTTAGATCAAAATAGTGTGAAAGATCATGTGCTGAGTTAGGATTAGAACTTCTAACTCTGAGAGATTAACACTTAGATTCCATAAAATGCTTTGTAAATGATTTGATTTGGAAGTTTCATTTGGAGAAATTAGAGGGCTATTATCTGTGTTGAAGAATTCTTTAGATTCTCAGTATATCTTTATGTATCCTTGTTTTTAATCGATGGTGCTTTTCAAACTCAATTATGTAGACAGATTAGGTGTGTCCTTTGTGATTAAAACAATTCATGAATTGCAGGTTTAGGGTGAGGTTGGAGATTAGGATTTTCTTTCCTGAAGATGACTTTTCTTGTGCATTCTAATATGTACCTGATACTCGTTAAATACTGTCAATTTTTTGCTATTTTAAATCTCCATGTGTATATTAATGGCAAAAGAAGGAATATTTTACTGCTCAGTAAGTATATATTGTTTGAATTTTTTGAAGATAATTTTACATTCTTAACATGGACACATCAGGAAACAGTATAGTTTATTTCACTATCTCCATTCCATAGATTTTTTTGAGGTTTATTTTGTCCTTTGTTTTGTTTTTGTTTTTTTTAGAAGAAGCCTCGTCAAGAAATTCTTGATAAGGTATTCTGAATCTCTCTCTGCCCAGGGAGGGTTAGGAGAAAAAGAAAAGATATTCTGAATCTCAACAGAGGGGAGAGAATTGTAGCTCTTTAATTTATTGTCCAAAATTACCTTTAGAACTGTGAACCTGTAACAGTGAGATGCTGCAAAGGTAAACAATGTACAGATTATGATAGAGTGGAATTGACAAGCTGGTTAAAAAAGGATGATGCATTTTTAATTAGCCCACAGTGCCTTTAATTGATAATTAATTAGATACTGTTACATAAATGTCATGTTAATTAAGTAAGAAAATTGAAGTGTTACAAATCTACAGAAGGAATGGCTATTTTTGTGTATTAATGTTTTACAGTTACCATGAAAGGACTGATAGCAGAATATTTGATTATTGCACTTCTGGCAATTTTTAGCTGACCAACTACTTGATAGTCTGTTTTTTCTCATTGATGTGTTATCTGTGTTGAAGACTTTTTAGCACGTGATTTAATTGCAGCCAATGAGGGCTAGTGGAACCAGGAGCCAAAAATAACCAGTCATCACAGCTGTTTTAACAAAACTTTTCAGAGTAGATTGTTGATCTCTATTTCAAGGTTAAGAAGAAATGCTGTTTTTCTGTATTTACTCCCTGTGGATTTTGAGTGCATGAGAGGCTAAATGCAGCTATCCTCCAAACTCCTGTTCTTGACCTCCTCCTTGAGTTGTGGTCTTCAACTAGCTGATGGGATTGACCACTACATGAGTAGGTAGCCCTGGGTTTGTTGACATGCTCAGAAACTCTGTAGGAGACTGGAAAAATATAAGAATTCTGGTACTTCACTTTGAAATGTGTGTGTTGATACTTAATGGGGTATCTTTATTTAGTCCTGTTTTCTCAGGTTACAGTGAAGTGAGTATGCAGATTTGACCCATGTCTTCAACTTTTTGGGCTGAAGTCAGTACTGTTTCCCCAGGAAAATCTACTACCCTGTTGCAAATGCTGTAACAATTTCCACTTGTTGGGGATACAGCTGAAGAATACAGATTCATGGCTTTCATGTAGAATTGCAAATGGGATCCATAGTGCTGCATTATGTATGACACCTTTAATACGAGAATAGAAACATCCCTAGAAGAAAAGGTAGAATAGTCACTCTTCTCTAGTCACAAACCACAGTTACCAGAGGGTTTATTCACTTGGCAAACTCCAGACTTTAAATTGCAGAAACTTGACGTTTTTTAAGGAAAAAGTCCTCTGAATGTAATATCAAATGCAAAATGCTAGTCTGTTAATAAATATCTCCAGATAATGAAGAAGCTTGAAAAAATTCGGTTATTTAATTTGCTTTAGCAAAAGAAAGCAAAAAGCATTTGTGATGATTGCCTAAAAGTTACTTCAGGCTGGTTAATCTTGATATCATCTGGCTCAGAATCCCAAGAACCTGTCATACCAGGCAAGGAACGTTGTGATTGTTTTAAACATTAATAAACCCAGACTTGTTTTTCCAAACTCATTTGCCACTAATGCAGGCTAGAAGATAATGATTTGAATTGTTCTGTGCTTAGAAATACGTTTATCGTCCCAACCTCAGTCCCACTCAACACACACACATACACACTACATTCACCTGTAGAACCCACAGTCACGAAGAGGCATTCTCACCTTGTTCTTTAGTTACTAGCTCTGTCTATGCTGTTGCTTGTAAAGAAGAAGAAAGGTAAAAAATGGGAGCCAAGTTTACAGTGATTTATGGGGACTTATGCCAGCCACACTCTCAGGCATTAGAAAGCCCGGAAAGGAACTTTGACCCTTACTGTTAACTCTCAAAACTATTTTGTTTGCTGTAACCATCTGTTACTCTTGTTATATTTGTATTGTTGTGGACAGAAACCCGAAAAGGTTTTCCTTGAGTGGCCCCTAATTTCCTGCATTGATTTTAACAGAGTTAATATTTGGAATTACCTGTAATTGTGTAAGGGTAGATACTGTAATTTCCTGTGGCTACTCCTTTTATTTGAGAGTATAGTTTTGGATGACAGCACAATTAGTGTAGAATATATGTGCAGTGCTGATATGCCCCTGTTCTGGATTTTAAAGTGTTTCATGGGTTGTAGTTTGCCAGACCAAATTTAACTCTAAGTTCTCTGTTTATAACATTGCCCAATTATCAAAGCTTGGATATATTATCACTACCAGTTACTCTTGCTGTCAATTTGTCTTGGCTCAACTATGGTTCCATTTGTACTTTACTGTAATGTAGTGAATACATTGGATTGGGTTGTTAGTTTAACAAGCTCTCTGGAGAACACTTTCATGATGATGCATGTTGAGATATGCTGGGTAGCCTTGAAGTTATTTGCAAAAACCTATAGAAATTTATTCACTAGAAATTTTTAAAATAATAAACTCTCAGACTAAAGATGAGGTAAAGATTCTCTTTTGATAATCATCTAGAACATTTGTAAACATGGGGTTTTAATTCATGAGTATCAGCCAGATTTCTTTACGGGTTTTGATTTGACAGTTTCTCTTTTCTCATATAATTCTACTGGATGGATTATTTTATGTCCTTTAAAAAAAAAAGTATTTTGTTAGTTAAGCTGTTACTGACTCTTGTGCACTCTGCAGCTCACAGTGTTGTGGGAACTCAGTGATCTTGGCCAGATACCAAGTTAGGGGTAATCAGAAACTAGAACTGACTGGACTGTTAATATTTACATTGTGCCCAGCTGGTTTAGAAAAGTACACTAATTTGCTCCTATGTCCACCCCAATCTAATACATCAAAATTTCCAGAGTCAGGGCTTGGAAACCTGTGTTTTAAAAAATGATCCCCAGGACTTTCTGGATGTTGGGAATATTCTAATATTTTGATCTATGGTCGTTACACAGCATATATGTGTTAAAATCCTTCGGGATGTACATTTAAGACCTGTACACATCATTCTCTTATTGCATTCTCTCAAATGTTACACCCTAATTTAAAAAGTTCCTCAAAAAAAAAACAAAAAAACCAAACATCGCATGTTCTCACTCATAAGTGGGAGTTGAACAATGAGAACACATGAACACAGGGAGGGGAACATCACACACCAGGGCCTGTCAGGGAGTGGGGAGCTGGGGCAGGGATACCATTAGGAGAAATACCTAATGTAGATGATGGGTGGTACAGCAAACCACTATGGCACGTGTATATCAATGTAACCTTCACATTCTGCACTTGTACCCCAGAACTTGAAGTAAAATAAATATATATATATTTTTATAATATATATATAAATCTGTTACTCTTCTGATTAGGTTAAATAGCTTGCAGTAGTCACTTGACGAATGTTATTAAGCACTCACTGTCTACATAGTCATGACTTAGTAGTAGATATCAGTGTGATTCTTGGTCCTTGGGAACATAAAATCAAGTGGAAGAGAAAGTGGCAATAATACATAATATAAAGATTTATGGTTTATGACACCTTGCTATACAGATGATTAAATTCCATTTTTTTGTTTGTTTTGTTAAACTGAGGATCACTTATTCAAGATTACTCAGCAAGTAGGGAGTGTTTGTCATAGACTTCCCACTTGAAGAGTCTAGTTGAACTGAGTCTTCTAAAAAGCCTATACTTTTCCAGAAATAAGAAGGCTTCAGCCAATAAAAACAAAGAACCCTTACATGGAAGCAGAAGTTACAGCATTTTAAGGAGCTATAGAATATAGAAGCCAGTGCCCAGAGGGTTTTTGAGGATGTTGAGGCTGTGTTAGCTTTGCATGTGCCTCGTTGTCTCTTCATGTTGCCTATTTTCATGTCACAGTTTCCCATTTGAACCTCTGGAATTTTAGTTCATTATGCTTTTTGTGGCGAATCTGACATTTATAGAAAAATTTTCAATTGAAATACTCTGCTCTCTGGTCTGACTTTTGAAACTCTGCAATTTATTCTTGACTCATTTTCAAATTCTTGCATTTCCAAGTAATACAAGCCAATGATGAATGTTCTCCTTCCTGACTGCGTATAGCATATGTTCCATATGTTTTGGCACTCAACCACTTTCCATCTAGCTATTTATTGATGTCATGTATTGTTCTTTATGTACATAAGTTTTGTTTTTTTAAGAAAGATTATGATGATCTCCCTGACTGTGGGGCTAAGCTGTGGTGACACATAGTGGGTGTTTGCTAAGTGTTCTTTGAAATCAACAATGCATGCACTTGGTTTTTCCTCTCTTTTAAACTTTCCCTCTGTCTTTTTACACACACTAAGGGTTGTTGTTGTTATGGCCTTGTTATAGTAAAGAGTAAGCGAAGAGTGAACTCCTTGGGTAGGCTCTCCAAGTCCTAAACCCATTAATCTCGGCAGCACGTGCTCTAGGAACAGGTCTCAGAGCTCTTTGGTCTTGCCCTTCTTTTCAGTGAGTAACTTAAATGATACGAATTCTTGTTGTAGGAGATGCATGACTCTACCAAGTAACCATATTTTCCTTCTGCTAGTTGTAGTCACCTGGAGACCCTTTTTAAAATAAATGTGTAACATTTGCCTGTGTGTTCTATTCCTTTATGATCACCACTGCCCCTCCTAGGGCATGTCAGTGGGGAGTGTTGGGGTATGTATCAATATCAACTTCAGATTGTGCTGAAGATCTTGATTTTACAGAATGAAATTATTGATTTTCAAGCCTTCACTCACCCAGCAACTATGTCTCTTGTATACTCTTGAATTATGCCTATGCATCAGATCTCTGGGCCCGCCAAGATTCCATAAAGGGCCTCTTCATATCATATTTCTTGTAATGAAACTAGATATTCTTTCTTGGTCAGCAGTGTTTTCTTTGTATATGAAAATGATCCTTATTTCTTCTGACAACCAGTTTATTGTTTCTTAAGGACCCTCCCGCTTCTTGTTAAGTAAGGCTAGTTTTTCAGTAAATTCCATGGTAGAGTGACTGCTGAGACACCAGCCTAGGAGAGAGTACTCCTGCTTATCATTCTGTGGAAGAACACATCTCCCAAACTTGTGGGTAATTTCCTCTCACCTAGATCTGAATTCTAATTAAATTGTTATTCTTCAACTTGTTATTATGTGAGATTTGACTTTTTTTTTTAATGAAAAGCATGTTATAATGTAGAAAGACTATGCATCTCTGTAGACTAAATTGCTGAACTAAAATTAGGTCCTTAGAATTAACCCACCACCACCACCACCGTCTTTCCTCCTGCTACTCCTCATGTATATTTGTAGATTGATCTTTTCCTTTTTAAGTTTCTCTTTACTCAGGAAAGCAGCTATATGGTCATGTAAAGGATGTGTCCTGACTGATGCACCTGCCTTTCTGTTTCTAGGTGGGCCATGCACAGACACAGCTCATGTCTCATTAATCACACCAACAAAAAGATCCTGTGGTACAGGTATGTACATCATTCTTATGTGAATTTGTCCTTATTTGAATTCTTTACAGAAGTCAGCAGCTCGTTCTAGCTTGGTGTGCTTGTCAGGGTCCTCTCGTTTCTTCCATCAATTGTGAGGTGATATACGTGCTTAGTATTGACAGTGGAGTATCAGCAGAGATCAGAGTGATGTTCTTGGAGAGTTAGATGGACTGAGTAAATGCTGGCAGCTAGATCCAAGACGGTGGACATCAAAATACACATACTTTCTAACATCTGAAGAACGTTATTAAGACTTAACAGAAATGCAGATCATTGCCCAGTTTGTAACATGTAGCTAATCTGAGGGCCAGGATTGAAATGTTAATGAAAGAAGTTTTAATGTAGGAAATCAGTGTTTTAATTGACTATTGTAGTATTCTAGTATTTTTGGAAAATTATTTTCTGTCATTTGATTTAAGCCATGGATATACTGAGATTTCTCTTTTTAGATGCACAGAGTCCCAAAAACATCTTTGTGCATCTGTGACATTTTTATTAAACATGTAGTCATGAATCTTGTGGCTTTCTAAAGAGCAGTCACAATACCCATTGTTCCCTTTGCCTATAGCTTAATTTATTTTAAGCAATATTTGCCTTTTCTAATAATGGTGTCTGCTATTTAACATATCTCAAGGATTGTATTTGGAAGAGTCAAAATAATTATATTGTTTTTCTAAAGGTCACGTCAGAGTATTTTTCATAACTTAAAAAAAACTCTTGTAACTCCCCGGCAGAAATAGCATAAACTATTTCCATATACAGACTTACACTGAAACCTCAGCTCCTTTTAATGCTCATAGTTTGATGCTAGACCTCAGTCAGGTCCGTGTTTGCATAGTTTCAAAGTAACATCCAGACACTGAACTCTAAACTTAATTATACTCTTCTCTTCCAGATGACCAGCTTTGAGACAGGGTGGTGGGTGTGAGATAGTCTTTTCATGCAGTTATCCCTCCTGTGCCCAGTTTCCAAGCTCCACTAGGTAGAGTAGGTTTCTCTATTTTCTTGAGATAGAGATAGACCACCCTGATTTTAGCCAGTGGGAAGTCAGAGAGCCAACTACCTGCCCATTCCAGCCAGAAGCTTGAAAACATTCAGAGTCCTTTGATTTTCAGTCCAGCACTTCAGATGCATCAGTACTTTAGTCTTTTGTCTTTCCTTCCAACGTTGACCCTCAGAGAAGGGTTTACTGTTAGCATTACCACCATGTTCAGGCAGCAGTCAAGGAGTTGAACCTTGAACACACTGGGTCATCCTGAGAGGTTTGGGAAGGAGACTCATGTACTCAGATGCTGAAACTAGCAGGAAACTCTGGTGAATATCATGTTCTTGTGTCCATCTTTTAGGTAGACCTATTTCCTCCTCTGTGATCCTATACTATTTTGTGTTCCTAAAACTAATAATGATATTTATTATATGCTTATTACATTGCCAGGCACTACTCAGCATACTTTATATACATAGTGATTTAATCTTCAGAACAGTTCTGCAAGATAGTTGTTATTATTCCTCTTTTACAGATGAAAAAATGTGGGCACTCAGAAACTTAAGTATATTTTCTGAGGTAATATTGCTAGTAAGTGATGGAGCCAAGACTTGGACACGGATCCCTTTTTTTTTTTTTTTTTTTTTTTTTGAGACAGAG
>NW_016107339.1:8057616-8059903 GCF_001604975.1 Cebus imitator | reverse complement strand
TGCTCTGTTGCCAGGCTGGAGTGCAGTGGCGCAATCTCAGCTCACTGCAGCTTCCATTTTCTGGTTTCAAGCAATTCTCCTGCCTCAGCCTCCTGAGTAGCTAGGACTACAGGCACGCACCACCATGCCCAGCTAATTGTTTTTGTATTTTTAGTAGAGACGGGGTTTCACCATGTTGGCCAGGATGGTCTCTATCTCTTGACCTTGTGATCTGCCCTCCTTGGCCTCCCAGAGTGCTGGGATTACAGGTTTGAGCCACCATGCCTGGCCGGTCACGGATCTTTAAGACACTAAAGCCTACATTGTTTTCCACTATATCATGCTACTACTTTTCACGTTTTATTGTAATTGCTTCTTCTTCTAACCAGACTGTGGAAAAGCAGACTGTTGAATGAAATATGGAAAAAATGAAATATACATTTGGAAATAGAGCGTATAGTAAACTAGTCTGAAAATGTGAGTTCTCAAATCACATATGGTTTCAGATCTAAGCTTAGCCACTAACAAGTTGTGATTTTAAGTAAATAAGTTAACATCTCAAAATTTTGTTCTTCACTTATAAAATGGGATGATAAATCTCAGGTTTGATGTAAGAGAAAAAGAAGGCCGGGCATGGTGGCTCACGCCTGTAATCCCAGCACTTTGGGAGGCCAAGATGGGTAGATCACGAGGTCAAGAGATATGGTGAAACCCTGTCTCTACTAAAAATACAAAAATTAGCCAGGTGTGGTGGCACACGCCTGTAGTCCCAGCTGCTCAGGGGGCTGAGGCAGGAGAATCAGTTGAACCTGGGAGGTGGAGGTTGTAGTGAGCCAAGATCACATCACTGCACTCCAGCCTGGTGACAGAGTGAGACTCCGTCTCAAAAAAGAAGAAAAGAATACACTCACATAGTAGGCATTCAGTTTTTGGTAGCTTCCATTGTCTTAATGAAGATTATGTCTTTATAGTAAGCACCTGTCAGATGGTCTTGATAAATACATCAACAGATATTTTAAGCAGAAGGAAGAGTAAAGCAGTAGTGTTGGCATTCTTTGTTGTACTCAGTTTTATTAACTGATTTTATATTGATCACATTCTTTGTTACATGTCAGTGTTATAGTAGCAATTCTTCAAATGAGGATTCATGTCTGTGGCATGTGTTATACAGTGATTCTACTATGAGGGGGCGTCTCCCAAAGATATCTCAGACAGAAACCACGTGGGCCTTCAGGCACAGATGGTCAGTAAATAATTACTTTACATTTGTGTCATTTCTTAGGAGCTGCAGAGTGGGACCTTAAGTAAGATCTTACCTACCTCCTCCCAGCCAGTCTATCCATACAAGGTTGGACCTAAAGCAGCCTTGAACTTAGTAATGATGTGTGTTAGAAAAAGGATACTGAGATTAGACTGAGGTGGTTCATTAAGTCAGCATTTTCTGACAAAGGGCAAACAATGTACTGCCTGAGGTGTGGGGAGAAAACAGGAAAAGCTCAACCTTAATTTATATTTTGCAAATTCACTTGATTGTGTGCGTGTTCATACATATACTTTATTTTTATAATTTTTTATTTTTTAATAGCAACAGATTCACTTTATTATGTATGTGTGTTCATACACATACTTTATTTTTATTATTTTTAAAAATTTTAATACAGACAAGGTCTTATTATTGCCCAGGCTGGTCTCAAACTCCCAAGCTCAGGCAGTCTTCTTGCCTTGGCCTCCCACAGTGCTGGGATTACAGGCGTGAGCCACTGTGCTCAGCCCATACATGTAGTTTATAAACAGCAAATACACACACAAATATATACATATTAAAGGTACGTGGCCAGTTATTTTAGATAGGACTATGCAGTTTTAAAAGGTTAGTGACTTCTTCAGTAAACATTATTTTCTTCTGGGAACTTTGAAAATTAGCTCTACGGATTAGCATTAGACCCATCATTATGTGGTCTAGTAAGTGAAGACCTCAGTGGTTGCTTAATCAGCATTTGTATTTCAAGCAACTACTGTTTTGATCAGATAAAGGGTATTGTCATAATTTAGAGGTGGACAGTAGTGTAGAGTGGTCGGTCTACAACTATCAAAACGAGAGAGGCAGGTCTTTTTAAGAAACTGTTTTGGCCGGGCACGGTGTCTCATGCCTGTAATCCCAGCACTTTGGGAGGCCGAGGCAGGTGGATCACGAGGTCAAGAGATCGAGACCATCCTGGTCAACACGGTGAAACCCCGTCTCTACTAAAACTATAAAAAATTAGCTGGGCATGGTGGCGTGTGCCTGTAATCCCAGCTACTCAGGAGG
>NW_016107339.1:8053261-8057425 GCF_001604975.1 Cebus imitator | reverse complement strand
AAAAAAAAAAAAAAAAAAAAAAAAAAGAAACTGTTTTGTGATCACCGTGAGTCTAAGAAGCAGTTTGCAAAAAGCAGCTGTAGTAGCAAATGAAAGATCAGTTTGTCTTCGTGAGCTAGATGGGAAAGACTTTTCTTTAGATGCTGACTTTTAGCCACACAGAACTATTAACAGTTAAACTTATTGTAATCTTTAGATTAAAAAAAGGCAACACCATGATCATTTTTGTATTTAAACAGAAATTAAATGAAGGGTGTGTGGTTATCCTCACTCTACCCTACCCCCACTGTCTCTGTAGAGTTCTAGGATGTCCACAGTCAACAGAGTTGAAAAGTACTGCCAAGTCCTAGGTTGCTTTTGGTTAGAATGTGTGAATTAAAGCACATCACACCTTCAGATTACTAGACAGAGTTTACATTTCTTCAGAGAGCTTAGAGTGTGTTCCACATGTTCCTTGTTAATTCTTACAACATTCCCGCCAAGAACAAGTATTTTGTGAAGGAAAGAGATCACTTTCCTTGGCAACAAACCACCAGAAGATTCCCTTTTTTCCTTCATCTTTTCTAATCATCAAGTTGTACCTTCAGCTAATAAAATATTGTAACCCGAGTTATAGTCATCTCCTTGTATTTGGAAGGTATTTGGCTATTTAACTGGCTGTCTTCATGACATTATATTTTTGTGTTTAAAGTGGGCACAGATTCAATGAAATCTCTGTCAAAATACCAGTGACATTCTTCACTGAAATAAAAAAAATCCTAAAATTTATATGGAACAACAAAAGACCCATAATAGCCAATGTTATAATAAACAAAATGAAGAAAACTGGAGGAATCACATTGCCTGACTTCAATTTATACTACAGAGCTACACTCACCAAAACACTCTGATACTGGCATAAAAACAGATACATAGACCAATGGAACAGAATAGAGAACCCAGAAACAAGTCCACACACCTACAGTGAACTGATTTTTGACAAAGGTCCCAGGAAAATACACTGAAGAACAGAAAGTCTCTTCAATAAATGGTGCTGGGAAAATGGATATTCATGTGCAGAAGAATGAAACTAGGCCTCTGTCTCTCTCCACATACAAAAATAAAATCAAAGTGGATTAAAGACTTAAATCTCAGACCTCAAACTATAAAACTACTATAAGGAAACATTGTGAAAAATATCCAGGACATTGGTCTGGGCAAAAATTTCTTGAGCAGTACCCCACAAGCACAGGCAACCAAAGCAAAAATGGATGGTGTTAAACAACGTCTGCACAGTAAAGAATACAGCTAACAAAGTGAGGCGACAACTCAGGGAATGGGAGAAAGCATTTGCAAACTACTCATCTGACAAGGAATTAATAACCAGAATATATAAGGAGCTCCAACTGCTCAATAGGAAAAAATCTAATAATTCAATCAAACAAATGGAGAAAAGATTAAATAGACATTTCTCAAAAGACCTACTAATGGCAAACAGACATACAAAAAGTTGCTCAACATCATTGATCTTCAGGGAACTACAAATCAGAACTATAGTGAACTATTTCATCCCTGGTTTAAATGGCTTATATTCAAAAAACAGGCAATAACGGGTACTGATAAGGATGTGAAGAAAAGGAAAACCTTGTACACTGTTGGTGGGAATGTAAATTATTACAACCACTATGGAGAACAGTTGGGAGGTTTCTCAAAAAAACTAAAAATTGAGCTCCCATATGATCCAGCCATCCCACTGCTGGGTATATATCCAAAAGAAAGAAATCCGTATATTGAAGCAGCATCTACGCTCCCATATTTATCATAGCACTGTTCATGGTAGCTAAGAATGTTTCCAGCAAGAAATGTTTCCTTGCTGTTAGGTAACTGAGAAATATATATGAGATTTTTTAAACTGATTCAGAAGCTAAAGCATGTTGGTACTAAGTCACAAGTGACCCTGAAAAGCTTAGTAATACCTACACTTGTGTGTTTTATCTCCTGGTAGAGTCAATATTCATGGAATCAGTATTCATTGGGAGCAACCCTAAGTATCTACCAACAGATGAATCGATAAAGAAAATGTGTCTTATACACAATAGAGTACTATTCAGCCGTAAAAAAGAATGAGATCCAGTCATTCATTTTTTATCTATTCCATCATTTGCAACAGCATGGATGGAACTGGAGGCCATTATGTTAAGTGAAATAAGCCAGACACAGATGGACAAACATTGTATGTTCTCTCTTATTTGTGGGATCTAAAAATCAAAATAATTGAACTCTTGGGCCCAGAGAGTAGAAGGTTGGTTACTGGAGGCTGGGAAGGGTGTACTACATGGTTGGGGAAGGAGGCGGGGATGATGGATGGGTACCGAAAAAAAACAGTGAGTAAGATTCATTATGTGATAGCACAACAGGGTGACTATAGTCAATAATAACCTAATTGCACATTTTTAGATAAAGAGTGTAATTATATTGCTTGTAACTCAAAGGATAAATGCTTGAGGGCATGGATACCCCATTTTCCATGATGTGCAGATTTCACATTGCATGCCTGTATCAACACATCTCATGTATCTCATAATAATACACCTATTGTGAACCCACAAAATTAAAAAGAATTTTTTTTAAGCTGTTGTAAAAAAAAAAAAAAGGGTCTTGTGGGAAAGGAGGGAAATGCGTTGCCTTTTATTAGGATTTCTTAAAGACATACTGTGTGACCTATTAAAATAAGACATTTGCAGGTTTATGGCAAAATATATTTCTTTTATTACCATTTCCTATTGATGAACCTTAAAATCTGAGCTGTAATGGAATAGATAGGACCAGGTCTAGCCTTAAATTTACTTGGAGAAATAGTCTTTCCAGCGGGATTCTTGACCAGTGGTGGGCCTAAGCATTCTGCCCCTCTGGGCTGGCTCCTCTGGTGGGGTAGGCATCATTTAAGTGGGGCATTGACTAGCTGTTAGCCTTAGGCTGACTGTATCAAGGGGTAGATATTTTAGCCTATGAGAAAAGGGCTCCAGCCTTAGTTGCACTCTCATATGAGGCTTTAGTTTTTCCTTTTCATTTTATAGTCCTTTTATTTCTGAAGTTAAAATAAGAAATAATTCATAGACAAGTTTGCAGACTTGACAGTATTGTCAACAGACTTTTGCTGTTCTCTATGTTCACTTTTACTCTTCCTCCAGCACATATGTTGAGTAGATAATATTCTCTCTGATAGACTTGAAAAAGGATGATTAAAACATGCTGTGTATATGTTTAAAATGTGATTATAATTAGTAGAGCAGCAAATAAAATAACTATTTGTGAGACCATAAGGGAGCTGTAGAACTGTGTGAGATTAAAGCAGATGGGACTAGGAACTGTCCCATTAACTATCAAGGCAGTTTTTCCAGAAAGTGTCATTTTTCCACCCCATAAGAAGCATGTTAATTGAATTTTACTTTATGTCTCTCCTTTCTACCCTCCCTCCCTAATTTCTGTCACCTGTTTTCCTTTCAGTGTGACAAAACAGTGACATGAACTAGAATACCTTTGTATTGTTCATTGTTCTCTGTCTCTCTCTCTCTCTTTTTTTTTTTTTTTTTTTTTTTGAGACAGAATCTTGCTGTGTCACCCAGGCTGGAATGCAGAGGCGAAATCTCGGCACACGGTAACCTTGGCCTTCCAGGTTCAAGTTACTCTCCTGCCTCAGCCCCCCAAGTAGCTGGGATTACAGGCACCTGCCACCACGCCCGGCTAATTTTTGTATTTTTAGTAGAGATAGGGTTTCACCATGTTGGCTAGGCTGGTCTTAAACTCCTGACCTCGAGTGATTGGTCCGCCTCAACCTCCGAAAGTGCTGGGATTACAGGCGTGAGTCGCCAAGCCCAGCCTTGACTCACTTCTTTTGTACAGCCTGTTTATGATATATTTTTTTTCCATTTATTTATTTTATTGCATTTTAGGTTTTGGGGTACATGTGAAGAAGATGCAAAATTGTTGCATAGGTACCCACATGGCAGTGTGATTTCCTGCCTTCCTCCCCATCACCTGCATCTGGCATTTCTCCCCTTGCGATCTCTCCCCAGCTCCCAACCCCCCACCATCCCTACTCTGTTTCCCCCCAACTGACCCCAGTGTGTAGTGTTCCCCTCCCTGTGTCCATGTGTTCTCATTGTTCAACACCCACCTATGAGT
>NW_016107339.1:8014299-8048121 GCF_001604975.1 Cebus imitator | reverse complement strand
TTATGCTGCTGCCTTCTTTTTTTTTTTTTTCCTTCAGACCTGCCCTGCCCAGCAAGGAGGCAGCCTAGTCACTGTCGGCCTGTAGAAGGTTTGCCGAGCTGCTGTCGGCTCCCCCCAGCTGCTGAGTGAACTTCCTTGCAGTCTTGTTTATATGGGTGCAGTTAGAACTGCTTTGGCGATGGTGGCCTGCCTCTGTTGAGGCGGAGTCTCTCAGCTGTGGTGGGCTGCCTCCGCAATGTCGGGTTGCCTGGCAACGGCGGGCTGCCTCAGCATTGGCCGACTACCTCCGTTGTGGCGGGCTGCCTTGGTAATGGCGGACGCCCCTCCTCCACAGAGCTGGACCGTCCCGGGTTCAGCTGCACTTGCTGTGAAACTCTCAATCCAGAGTTTCTGGTTGCTGTTCTTTTGTGGGGTGGGACCAGCCGAGCCTGATCGCCTGGCTCCCTGCCTCAGAGCCTTTTTTAAGTTTGTGTTCCAGTCGCCTGTTGAAGAGGCGCCGGGGTCTGTTTGTTTTCCCCTGCGGCCACTCACTGCGCTGGCTTAAACAGCAGCACTGAAGTTTGTGACGCTTTTTTTTTTTGCCTGGAATCTACTGTCCTGGCTCCCTGCTCAGTCCCCTTTTTAAACAGACGAATGGGCAACTTCCCGTGGTTCCAATCGCCAGGCAAAAGGGCCCCCGGACCGGTGTATTTTGTACGGAGAACCGCTGCTCGGGGCGCCGACAAAGCAGCCGTGCAGGGCAAAGCAGCGGCGCTGGCCGAAACAGCCACACTGGTGACCTGTGGAGCTCCTCCACCTGGGAACTGCCTAGTCTGTGGGCAATAAAAATGCGGCATCCACTCACCCTCTGCGCTTTCACTGGGAGCTGCAATCCTGAGCTGTTCCTAAACGGCCATCTTGGAAGAATATCCATGATATTGTTTTTTCTTGCGAAGACAAGAGAAGAAACCTTCTTTCGTCTGGAAGTTAAGAGAAGATTGATGTGCTGAAGACTTTCACATCAGTGTTTGGACGCCAGTTAAAGGAAAATGTTTCCTTTGTTGTTAGGTTACCAAGAAGTTTATTTGAGATTTTTAAAATTGATTCGGAAGCTAAAAAGTGTTAGTATTAAATCAGAAGTGGTCCGGTAAATCTTAGTAATACCTGCACTTGTGTGTTTTCTCTCCTGGTAGAGTCAATATTCATGGCCAGTACATTTAGTCCTAGAGAGTTGTGTCAGTGGCTACAAACTGTATTCGTCAATATTATACGCTATAACTGGCTCTTCTAAGGAGGTCTTCACATCTCCTCGGTTCTGTGGAGTTTTGTTTCTGTTTTTCAGAGGGAGTCTCCGTCTGTCGCCGCGGCTGGAGTGTAGTGGTGCAATCTCAGCTCACTACAACCTCTGCTTCTCGGGTTCAAGCATTTCTCCTGCCTCAGCCTCCTGAGTAGCTGGGACTATAGGTGTGTACCACCACGCCCAGCTAATTTTTTATTTTTAGTAGAGATGGGGTTTTACCATGTTGGCCAGGCTGGTCTTGAACTCCTGACCTCAAGTGATCCGCCCACTTCGGCCTCCCAAAGTGCTGAGATTATAGGTGTGCTCTGTGGCTTTTTAAAGGAAGGTAGCTTCAGGTGTGGGCTCAACTGTATAATTCACTTTTTAAATCTTTCTTGTTGGACCTTTAAGTAGAGCTCTCCCCTCAGGTCTGCAGTATCAGCATTTGAGGCAGAAAATTAGAAATTTGACTACTTACATAATATGTACATTCCCATCACAAGAATATTAGGGAAAATATAAACCTTTCATTTTTTATTAGCATTTAACGTAACCATTGAAGAAAGATCAAAACAGTAGATCTGTCATGGCAAGGAAAAAAGTATTTAAAGAAATGTTTTACCTTGTGCACTCATCATCTTGGGTGCTGAAGGAGTTCATTTGATTCCTGGGGCAGGGGACAAAAAGAATATAAAATATTTGGCAAGATTGCAAAAATTTCTCTGATCAAAAGGTGCAATCTGACCATGTTTTGCCACAGAAAGCAAAGTCCTCACCAGAGTTTATCATGGCATGTCATAGTGGCTGTTTACTGACTGTGTGTGGGTTTTGGCCATTCAGTACTGGAAAAGAGAAATAGTCTAAATGCTTTCCCTTGGGTTTCCTTTCCCTGGAAGAACTCTAATCACTGCTTCAATTGCTTATGTTGAAGATAGAATGAAGGAATAAGATAAAATATATTAATAATTAGATTTGATACTCAATATGTAAATGATAGGTGAGTTTAAAAGCACCTCGTACAATGTATAGATTTCAGATAAAATCAGGGAAAATGTACTGTTTTGTGATTGGAGCCCTAAATGAGAATTAGGTCCCACTGCCACCAATTGCTATGTTTGTGTTACAGTGCAACACAGAGTATGTCAGTTTGCTATACCTAAAGTCACACGCTTGTTTCAGAGGCCTCGTTTGGGGTTTGCTCAGAAGAGAAGCAGGGGCTTCTCTTCTGAGTAAAGGCTGAATATAAGTGAATAAGTGGAATATCAAGCCAGGATGCAGTCTCATCAAGGGGGATTTTTGCACTTGAAAAATAAAAATGCACTCTACTATAAAAAGGAAAGGGAAATGTGATGTGTCTTGTTGCTGTTTTGGAGATGTGTGTGTGTATGTAAGAAGTCCAGGCTTTGCTGTTGAGTTTTTCGTGATTCACATGCTTTTCACAAGTCAGTTTGCATGAGTCCACAAATGTAGTTACAGCTGGGTTTTTTTTTTTTTAATAGTCTATTTTATCATAGCTTGCATTCTTACCAAGGAGAAAGAGCCCTGAACTTTCATTAATTAGCTCTTCTATTGCTCCACTGGGACAAAATGCCTGAGCCAAATACTATTTAAAAAGCATATCAGGGGAATTTAATTCCCTTCTCCTCCTTTGAAACTTTTGGATTTTTTTTTTTTTTTTCTTTTGATTGAATAGGGTGGATAGGTCTGGGGAGTGCCTTTCAGGTGATGCCCCATAGCATGTGTGTGCCTGTTGGAAGGCAGCGTGTTAGAAACGCAGCCTTCCCAAAGCAGTCTTACCAGAAGGAGTATGATAGAACAGCCACAAAGCGGCATTATAAATCATCTGAGCCTTGCAATGATACTGCCCATTAAGGAGGCTTTTTTTTTTTTTTTTTTTGCCCTACTCATTTCCTGGCTCTGCTAATAGAATAGCGCATCAAGCAAGGCTGTAAATAAAAGTTATTACCTAATAGGTGGGTGCCGAAGTGGAACGGATGGAGCTGAGGCATGGAGGCCTTATTACTGCTCATCAGCAATTATAAACAGGATAAAGTATCTGGGACTTGCGCTGATGCAGCGAGGGCTAATAGAGGCTGTGGATGACACTGGGCGATGATAGGATGATGTATGCTGATGGGTTTTACTGCCTCGTCTTGCTGCTTGCTTCCAAGACAAGTTGTATTCTCCATTTTCCTGCTTGCTCATCTATCTGAAGAGTTGGTCCCATTGCCTCACCTGCCAGCAGGTGGGCTGGCATTTATTCCTCATACCTGTGTCTGCTTCCAAGGCACCCCCCTCAAGAAGTGTCTTCAGAAATATTTCATAATCATGGCCGATTAAAGTTGTAATCTTACTGTATTGTCTGCTGTCATAGTTACAGATCACACCCTCAGAAGGAACTGCTTACGTGGGTTATAGGACCAGCTGAGACACTGTGGTTAGGCAGCCAGTCCAGCACTTTACTAAAAGACTGCTGTGACAGAGTCCTGTAGTAGATTCTCTAGAAACATGCAAAAGAAGTGATAAATGTGTATCTTGTCTCTCGGAGCTTACACCATAGAGAGAGAGAATAAGTACAGAAAAAAGTACAGCTAATTCCAACTTTTGAGAGCAAGAGATATAACTTAAGTATTTCAGAAAGTGAAGACCAGGAAAATAGATTGTGCCAATTATTAGGAGCGGATATAATATTAATGTTGTATTTTTCTTTTCAAGAATTACCTTTCTCGTGAAATGCTTAGAATTCACTTTAGAGTCATCATGGGGAATGATCCCATGAAGGGATACTAGAATGTGGAGGGAAAGTCTAGCAGTAGGACCGTGTTTTCTAGTGAATGGAAAACTTCAAATGTGACTTGGCAATGCTTTTGAGTAGCACATAAGCACCTAGTACTTGGAAAAACTGAGATACATCTCTGTTCAACTTTGAGTACTCAGCTTCACTAAATCACGGTAATTAAACCTTTGACATAGAAATCTGTAACAGAGTCACAGAAGAATACTTTTGGAAAGGGCTTTCCAGTTTGATCCAGGAGTTTATCAGTTTTCTGATATTTCATTTGTTTGTTACTTGTGCCTTTAAGTAAATACACTTCTTTATGTAGTAACCTCAAAACTAACCTATCAGGAGCCTTCTTGCTATTAGAGGTATTTTAGTTTTTCTCTGATGCCTTAAAGTATGCCTAGGTATATCTCAGTTTTGAAGAAGTCTGATACACGATAATCCCAATATTACAAGCTATATAAACTAAGAATTAATGTTATAGGAGGGTCCTTCAGTCTATAAAATGCCTTGCCCTTGGGTTAATGTAAATAGGTTTCCCCTTTTGCATATAAAGTAATACTTGACTTGCAAAAAAAATCAGTTCCTACTTATTTATTCAAAGAATGTTCTGTGGGTGGTGGCCAGTGGAATAGAGAAAGAGAAATAAATCTGATTAAGATGTGTTTGAGAAGAATAATTGACAGGATTTGATGACTGATTAGAGTAGGCTGAAGAAATACTGCAAAATATAAATCTGGAGAAATGAGAGAAGAAAGATGTAACTGACACGGAAGGAGTAGGAAGAAAACTTGACTGAAACTATTTTCAGCTTTTAATGAGTTAAACTTAGATTATTGTAGTCCCGTGGAAAATTACAAATACGGACCTGTTTTGGAAATTGCTAATTTAGAAGCAGTAAAGCTGTACAAATGAATGAAGAAGAGGAAAAGGGGGTAAAGACTGTATTTAGGGGCAGGAAAGAGAAAGAAGAGCCGGTGAATTAAGAAAGCTAATGAAAGGAGAAAGCTTCTCACAGGATCATGAAAGATGCATGAGAAGAGGGGTCAGGAAAACTATGGCTATGGCTAGCAGAAGTTCAATGGAAAACCTGAAAGAAGTTTGTGTAATGTATGGGAAACCAAAGCCTGAAATCATTGAAGAGGGCCTTAATAACAGGGTAATAAAGACAGCAGACAGAAATCACTCATTGTGGAGTCAATTGAACCATTAAAACCGAGCAAATTGTGGTGGTTGTGGGGAGAGACAGGGTCAGGCATTTTTTGGTGTGGAGGTGGTAAAAATAGTGAAATATTTTGCCCCTACTAAAATACAAAGAAAAGGGATCCAGAAGAGAAATAGAAAAGATTAGAGGAGATATTGAAGAAGCATACAAGCAAGACTCAGCAGAGACAGAAACCCAGAGGCATTATTTCTCTCTAAGAGTATATAAGGAAAAACATGCAGACAGAGATTTTCTCATTAAATGAGTAAACGATTAGCTGAGACAAGGTGAACTAGGGAGTTCCTCCTAGAAAAGGTGGTCTCCATGTTCTGAATAGAGAAAAAATAATAACCATAAACTGTAAGTAGCAGCAGAGAGCTGAGGTTGTAAGGAAGGAACCATTGTGGATGGAGGAGGGAACACAGCATCTATAATTAGTAGCTAATTCAAGCTGTCATTAACTAGTTTAAGTTTTTTTGTTTTTGTTTTGAGATGGAGTTTTGCTCTTGTTGCCCAGGCTGGAGTGCAAGAGTGCAGTCATGGCTCACTGCAACCTCTGCCTTCTGAGTTCAAGTGATTCTCCTGCCTCAGCCTCCTGAGTAGCTGGGATTACAGAGGTCTCCACCACACCTGGCTAATTTGTTTTTTTTGTATTTTTAGTAGAGTTGGGTTTCACCATGTTGGCCAGGCTGTTCTCAAACTCCTGACCTCAGGTGATCCACCAGCCCAAGCTGGATACAGCGGCACCATCACAACTCACTGTAGCTTTGACCTCCTGGGCTCGAGCAATTCTCCCACCTTAGCCTCTTGAGTAGCTTAGGACTACAGGCAGGCGTGTAGTTGTCTCACTGCAACTAAAGCCTTCTGGGTTCAGGCAGTTCTCCTGCCTCAGCCTCTGGAGTAGCTGGGACTACAGGCATGTGTCACCATGCCCGGCTAATTTTTATATTTTTAGTAGAGATGGGGTTTCACCATGTTGGCCAGGGTGGTCTCGAGCTCCTGACCTCAGATGATCTGCCTGCCTCAGCCTCCCAAAGTGCTGTGATTGCAGGTGTGAGTCACTGCACCAGGCCAGAAGTTTAATTTCTAAATGAATGTTCCAAGAAAATGAAAACAGTATTGCCCATCTTAAACACGGTTACAGTAAGTCGTCACTTAACATTATTGATTGGTTCTTGGAAACTGCGACTTCAGTACATATATATATCTATGGTTTGTTTTTTGTTTTTGTTTGGTAGAGATGGGTTTGCTCAGGCTAGTCTCGAACTCCTTGTCTAGGCCGTGGAAGTTAAATATCACTGTATGTATTGGTGGAAAGTAATCTTTACAGAGATTTCACAAGCTTGCCTTTTAAAAATAGAAATACTCTATTTCCTGAGATCTCTAAGCTTTTATACTTAAAACTGAGAACTCCTTTTCTTTGTAGGGCAAATCACAATTTAGGGGCCACAGAGGGTTAATAGTATCTGGTGATTAAAGTCTGGGTAAGAAAGACTGGCTGTTACATCCAAACCAACGTGAGAAGATACTTTAGCTAATAAATTTACTGGTTTATGATTAAAAATCAAACAGTTTAACCTTGGAGGCATTTTTGTCATGGGGGGCTTAATGTTGTGATTAGTTATCTGAGCAGCCAAGTGACTCTGTGGGTTCAGTTAACTAGCCTCCCACTGTATATGTATAATTATTTCTAGTGCATGCACATACTAAGCTTATTTGGCCTTATGCACCCCGTCATTCTGAATTCTCTGTTTCATTACCAGCATCCACCCACAGCATTTCAGAAAGCCATTCCCAAATAGCAGAACCACAGCTCAGAATTTTAAATAAACCACACCTCCATTAGTTCAGTAGACAGGGGAATAAGTTACATGCTATGCATTTCCCACATCCATCCACCCTGGGCACTCTTTGTCATAATATACCAGAAGAAATCTAACTTTTGGTTCATTTAGCATCATGTCCCATGAGGTGCAGAAGTTATTTATTATAAGCTTAAGGATTTCCATTGAGAGCATTGAGTCAAAAGACTAAATTCCAAGGCAGACGGATTACCTGAGTTCAGGAGTTCAAGACCTGCCTGGCCAATGTGATGAAACCCTGTCTGTAATAAAAATACAAAAATTAGCCAGGCATGGTGGCAGGAGCCTATAATTGCAGCTACTTGGGAGGCTGAGGCAGAGAATAACCCAGGAGGCGGAGGTTGCAGTGTGCCAAGATTGTACCATTGCACTCCAGCCTGGGCGACAGAGCCAGCCTCCCTCTCAAAAAAAAAAAATAAATAAAAGGGCAGGGAGAGGAACTGAATTAAGATGATGCTAAATTAGAAACAAAAATAGTTTAAAAACAAATCAGCTATTTAATTTTAGCATCTACTCAGTTATGCATTCAAGCTGATTTTTTTACACAGCAAAATATAAACGTTCAAACATTTCCCCCTTACATTAAACCTGGAGCACATCCCACGGGATGACTGTCTCTCGCTGCAAGATTACCATCATTAGCAACTTATCCTGTTTTAGAAATCATCTTCCTCCTTCCTTCTTTCTTCTTCTTCCTCTCCCTCCTCTTTCTTCCTCTTCCTCCTCTTTCTTCTTCTTCTTTCTTCTTCTTCATCATCATCATTATCTTACTGTTGAGCACCAGTGGAGTACTGAACATAGCTAATTCTGCCCCCACTCTAAAAGCTTGCATTGTAAGTCAGACAGGCAAAACATTTGGAAGATCAAAAACACCCACAAGTAGGGTAGTTAGGCTTCGTAGGAGTGGGATGATTTACATGCTAATATCTGACATTTTGTCTGTATGTATGTTTTTAATAAAATTTCAGAAAATTTACTTGAATTAGCATCTCATTCATCTTAACCCATTTCCCCACCTCACCCCTACACTCAGTGTTACTCCATAAAGGAAATCGATTTTCAGTTCTTTTGGCAAGGACCCAGGGCCAGATTAGATTAACCCCTGGGCAAGTCATCTCTTAGAGACCAAGGTGTTGGGGTACAACATTATTTGAAGACTTCTGACCTGTCTATTTCCTCCAGACCTGTTCAAATATAAGTCAACCGTAGGAGGAAGTGGCCACAGTTACAGGTACTACCCAGCTACCCAAAATTTGTATAATTTTATAAGGCAGAATTTAAATACCTCTAGGCTTCATGTAACTGCAGAGTAATCAGGACACTTATTCTGTATTTTTAGAAAGTTTAACTTTTTTTGGGGGGGGGGGGCGTGGGGACAGAGTCTTGCTCTATCCCCCAGGCTGGAGTGCAGTGACGCTATCTTGGCTTACTGCACCCTTCACCTCCTGGGTTCAAGCAATTCTCCTGCCTCAGCCTCCATAGTAGCTGGGCCTACAGGCATGTGCCACCATGCCCAGCTAATTTTTATATTTTTAGTAGAGACGGGATTTCACCATGTTGACCAGGCCGGTCTCAAATTCCTGACCTCAGGTGATCCTCCTGCCACTGCCTCCCAAAGTGCTGAGATTACAGGCGTGAGCTACTGCGCCCAGCTGGAAGTTTAACTTCTAAATGAATGTTCTAAGAAAATGAAAACAGTATTGCCCATCTTAAACACAGTTACTGTAAGTCCTCATTTGACATTGTTGATTGATTCTTGGAAACTGTAGCTTTAAGGGAAAGGACAGCCAGTTCTTGAATAACATCATTTGGTTATAACGTTATGAGGAAAAAAAAGTTGGCTTTGTTATATGTTGTTTTCCTTAAAGTCACAGTTTCTAAGAGCCTGTCAGCAACATTGAGGACTTAACTGTATATGAAAATAAATCTGGATATATATATATATATGTGTACACACACACACACACACACACACATACATACATACACACACACACATACTTCATGGGTTTCTCGAGTTTCTGTCAGCAGATGAAAAATCTTGGCTGATTTTGCTTTTCTGATAAATACTGGAAAATGCAGTAGAACAGAAGTTCTGTCTCGTTTTAACACTGTAAAAATATTTGCATTCTCATGGTCATAGACGGATTTGTGGCCAAGGAACAGAAATTAGGGGATTTGGGCATGTGGACTTTGAGAAGTAGATTTTTCTCTTAGGTTTTTTAGTTTTGCTTTTCTCTCTGTATTGTCTTACCTTAGAGTACTATCTTATTCGGTACTCTACTGATGCTATAAATGTAGTATTTTTAAACATCAATGCATTGTAATTTTGTTGAACTCAAAAACCCCCAAGCATGTTATAAAAAGGAAAGCTTATCTATTGAGGATCATTTGTCAGTTGCAATAAGAACTGAAAAAATTATGGGAAAAAATAATATGGTTTAGTTGGGCAGGCAGGAGAGGTCTTGCTAATGGAGAAGCCAAAACAAGGAAATGGTGTTAGGTTAAGTAAGTATCAGCCACAAAGGGTGACTGCTCTATTGCTAGCCTGACAGGTTCCACTGACTCGACACCTCTTTGAGGAATTTAGCTCCTGGCGATGCCCTTTCAGTAATTAGAGCAGTGGAAATGGTACTTATCAAACAGGGATGGTGGCTGCAATTTTTCAGATGAACCCACCTGGTTTATGAGCTGTTAGGATACTATCAGGGTGGTTGAGAAGAGGAAGCTTTGTTTTCTGCCTGTGCGGACCATATAAAGCTGAGAAGGCATGTTTTGCCTTACCTGATTATTAAAAGCAATAAAATTTCAAATGAAAATATCTGGGTTTTCTTGTGCTAATAGGGAGAAATTTTTTTTGTATCATCCTACAAGTAATCAGTAAAGAAACTTTTGTGGATGAACTTTAAAAAAATAACACGCCAAGTATCTAAATGCAAGATTAAGCCTAAGATACGACCGATGGAATGATGTTGTACATCACAACAGAAAATAATAAATAAGTACCATGACTACAATCCACAGAAATTCAGAAAGTTACCAGGAGTGGAAAGAAAATCATATGAGAAGCCTTATAAGTCATACTCTTAAGAGCGGAGGATGAGTAGAGTTATTCAACAGAGAAATATCCTAGATAAATCATAATCATATGTGGACAAGAGGATTTTATGGAATAGGGAGGGGAGCTTGTTTTCATTCCCATATTTGCCCCAGGATCTGTCCCCTGCCCTCATCCCAGAGACAGCTGGATCTTTATATACACAGAAAGTAGCAGAAACTTGTCTTCGTGATAACGTACTCTTATGGGAAAGCAGAAGTAGCATCTTTAAGTAGTGTAATGACTGTTAAAAGACAGGTTATATAGTAGTTAAGAGCAATGACTCTAGGCCAGACTACTCTTCCCTTACTAGCTGTGTGACTGTGGACAATTCACTTAACCAGTGCCTCAGTTTCCTCATCTGTGAAATGCAGGTAGTAGCTACCTCATAGCCTTGTTATAACACGAAAATGAATTAATATATGTAAGAGCATTTAGAAAGTGCTGATAAAGAATGTGCTTTGTGTTAGTGTTCATTACTGCAGTACTGAAGCTTAACGTTAAGGAATCTGTTTTGTCATATCCACCATCTGTGATAAGTGCCCTTTAAAAATAGTCTTATACAAGGCCAGGCATGGTGAGTCATGCCTATAATCCCAGCTACTCCGGAAGCTGAGGGGAAGATCACTTGAGCTCAGGAGTTTGAGGCTGCCATGAACTGTGATAATGTCACTGCACTCCAGTCTTGGTGACAGAGCAAGACCCGGTCTCTTAAAAAAAAAATTTTTTTTAATGAGTTTGGACACATGGGTTATATACACATTGTATGAGTCCATGTGTATATTCACATGTGTGACATTCTTGACATGACAAAATTCTAGAAATGAAGGACAAATTGATTTGTCAGAGGTTGTCAGGGATCAGTGGGGAAGGGAGGGAGGTAGACATGGCTGTAAAAGGGCAATAAGAAGGATTCTTGTGGTGATGGGAATGTTGTGTGTCTTGATGATATCCGTATCAATATCTTGGTTGTAAAGTTGTGCTCGAGTTCTATGAGATGTTATTCTTAGGGAAAACTGGATGCAGGGCGCATGGGATCTCTGTATTATTTCTTATAAAGGTACCTCAAAATAAAACATTTAATAATAACAAAATTGGTTTGGAAGATTCCTAATAGAGAAAAATTAGCAGTGAAAGCCATGTGTATATCTGAGCAGACAGAAATATTAGGTAAATAAACATCATGGAAGGAAAACTGAGCTGACCACTGACATTTTAGTGAGATGTTCATGAGCCTCCAAGAAAAAAACTGAACCACTTGGGGTCAGAGGGAGGGAGAAGATACACAATGGCTTAATTTCCCTAAAAACCCATCAGACTGGTGTTCCTCAGGGGCCTTTGCTTCCCAGACTGTGAAATGGTCTATTTAGTTGATGGTTTTTGGTAAAGAGAAGAAGGTAGATGAGCAGCAACTTACATACAAATTACATTCATAAAGACAGGCCAAAGAGAAAAGAATGTGGGGATGACAGGTATGAGCTAAAAGTCATCTGTCTACATGCCTGTAAATATAGTAATTAAATCCAGGAGGTACTTTGTCTGACTTTTCTCTCATCTATTTCTTAAGCACCCCATGCTCCAGAGTTTATCACTTTTACTTTATCACTTTTACTTTGTTTGTTGATTATACTCCATTCATATTTTCATATATCACTTACTATGGCCTTAGTTGTATTTGTGTGTGTGTGTGTATGTGTGTGTCTTCTGGATTGTGGCCTCCTTGAGGGGATAGCTCACTACTGTACTCGGTTTTGACTTGTTACTTCAAAGCCCAGTGTCTGTCACACAGTAGGCACTTAAGAAATAATGACTCAGATACTGACTTTTGTCGTGGGCCTGGACAGAGGAGACATTAATCTAGATGCCTATATAAATTAAACAGATCAAGTAAACTGGGAATATTATTGCACTAAGTGAAATTGTGGTTATTTTTACAAATGAACCTTCCTGGGCTTTTCCTTTATGTTTTTTAGTCTGGTGAATTTTTTTCTTAGGTTTAAAAAAAGAATTTTAGAGAATTGAGTAATGCAGCTATGAAGAGATGTCTTATAGCAACTACTAACAGCAGTATGGTGTCAGTCAGGAGGTAAAGGGCAATGAGAAAAAGACAAGGAGACCACTGGAAAGGAGGTAATTGGAAGAATGACTTGTGTGGCCTTCTGGGTTCAATTTCAGTCACAGAGCGTACCATCAGACTAAAATAGTGATTGAAAGCACTAGTAGCAAGCTTATATCCTAATGTTTGCCTAAGCATCTCCTTGCCAAGGCACACAGCCATATCCTGATGTCCAGTATGTGGAAGAGGTGCAGTGGAGGGAGCTGGAGGAAGAACATTCCTCCTTGTACCCCCCTGCCAACTGCAAGGTACAGTAGAAACTGAAATGATGACACAGTACCTACTTTTCACCTTCTTTACTTGGGCCAGTCCTCCAGCCATCCCATGTGGACTTGTTAGGTACCTGCTGGAAGTTTTATATTTCTGGTTCTGAATATGTAACAGAGAAAGTATACAATTAAATATTCCCTTCCTGCCAGGCGCAGTGGCTTACACCTCTAATCCCAGCACTTGAGGAGGACGAGGTGGGTGGATTACTTCAGGCCCGGAGCTTGAGACCAGCCTAGGCAACATGGCAATACTCTGTCTCTAATAAAAATACAAAAAAATTAGCCAGGTGTGGTGGCTCATGCCTATAGTCCCAGCTACTTGGGAGGCTGAGGCAGGAAGATTACTTGAGCAGCCTTTGGTTTGCATCACTTGTGTAGCCTTTAGTCTGCAGCTGAAAGCTTGAGTCCCTGGGAAGCCATTGGTGCAACTCATAAGGTCTAAAGGCTGAAGAATCTGGAGTCTGAAGTCCAAGGGCAGGAGGAGCAGAAGCAGGCATCTGGCGCGGAAAGAAGAAAGAGGACCAGAAGACTCAGGAAACAAGCTTCTTCCACCTTCTTCCTCCTACTGTCTTCCGGCTGTGCTGACAGCTGATTGGATGGTGCCTACCCACATTGAGGGTGGATCTTCCTCTCCCAGTCACCGACTTAAACATCAGTCTTCTCTGGCAGACACACTGAGACACATCCAGAAACAATACCAACCATCTAGGCATCCCTCAGTCCCATCAAGTTGACAACTAGTATTAACCATTACAGTCGAGTTGAAGGAATGTGATAAAACATTAATTGTTGAATCTGAATGGAGTCTACACGGGTGCTTATTGTATTAGTCATTGACCTTTTCTATGTGTTTGAAATTTTTAAAATAAAAAGTTGGGTAAAAACTAAATGCTTTTTTTCCTACAGCTGGCAACAAACCAAGGGTGTGCTCTCTCAACACTCCTGTTCAGCATCATGCCAGAAGGACTAGCCAGCACAGGCAAGAAAAAGAAATAGAAGGCATACAGATTAGAAAGAAGAGTTGAAGGGAAAACCTTGCTTTCTAAAACTGTTGGACTTGGTACCATGACTTTTATTTAAAATTGTTTGATTTGATGGAGAGCTATTCCGCCATGGCTCATTAACTTCTCCTGCTTGATCTTTTGATGAGTTCATAGTCACTTGTTTCTGGTATCATGGTGTACTGCCAAAATCAGCTTCCAAGTTCCTATGTACCAGAAATGGGAGAGGAAGATGGGCTATGAGGAAGTGAGAGACCTAATCTCAGTCTTTAAAACATACCTTTGGGGTATGTGGGTAGTCATCTCCTGAAGCATATGATAATTTTGTCATGACTCCTGACTTCTGTGTGTTCTGCTGTTCTTTAAGCTGTCTTCTAGTCAAAAAAGTCTCCACAGAAGCAGCTTCTGCATTGCTATCCGGAGGACCAAAATCACATTGGTGGATGATAACAGGAGGCCCCAAGAAGATTTCTGATGCCGTGTGTTTTTTGGGCATACTGAGGATAGAGACCTTCAAAGCTCAGGTGTACTCCTAAGATAACTTTCCTGATCAGCCATTCCAGATCTCCCAATCTTGTGTTCCCACCAGGAGAGGGAGACTAATGCTTAGGAATTATACTGCCTGGCAGTTTGTGAACAACTGACTTTTTAAATGTTTGTAATGTAGGACGTGACATCTTAGGAGTATTTCAAGCTAGATTTATCTCCATATCAAAAGTGATGGCGTTCTCCACAAAATTTTAATAATCAGCCTCTTGAACCTCATTCTCTGTCCATACAATGGCTTTTCAACAGATGTGTTACTCCAATATTATTTTAGGATAATTAGGAACATAAGAAAGGAAGGGAAAATCCCAAACAAGGTGGGAAAATTTTTTTAATGGGTAGCAAGATGTTTTCTTTCTTAAAGTCTTTCATGGCACACAGTAAAATGTCAGGAGAGGATGAGTCTAATCCCTGCGTATACCCTGAAAGCAAAGCATGAGGGGAAACCAGGGAGAAAGTACCTATAAAACAGGGTTTTTTCAAGCCTCTTTTATCAATTTTTCCAGGAAGGTGTGGTATTTTTTGTGGACAAAGGTTTTACCAACTTAAAGCTCCTTTTAAATGGTCAAAGGAGAAACAGCAGTGATGTGTGAGGGTTCATTAATTATTGCTCTTACTGATGTTTGCACAGGCTGTTGGGATCATAAATGTCAATCTGTCAAGAGACTGTGATAGGCTCTAAAAAAACTGATTGAGTACCTCAAAAGCTGTCAGAGAGCCTGAGATTAAACAGATTCATCTTTTGTAGAAGTAAGGAAAGGTGTGGGTGAAGGGAATAGCAGAAGGCTTTCTTCTCTTTGTTGCCACGTTGCTTCTCCCACTCTCTATTCCGTATTGTGAGTGTTGGCTTATACAGAGGCCTAAGAGCCTGTCTGCCTGAGATGTCAGGAAGCCACAGCCGTGGTTAGTGCCTGGGGTATGTGCAGGCTGCCAGCTGCAGGGTGACAGGAGATTAAGAGAGCTTGAGATTCAGCTTTGACAGGCCTGACACAATTTATTTGGAAATTTTCAGGAGAGAACATGAGTAATAAAGACAAGAACAGTGACAGTAAGGAACAAATGTGAATTTCTGCCAGAGACAAAACAGAATTTTAAAAGAAGTAGCTCTGTTTGTTGTCTCCAGTTAAGCCTTCCAGTTAAACTGTATTCCTAAATTGAAAGTCCTACCACTACTTTCTGAGATTGGCTAGGAAGGTACAATTAGAATTCCTCTCTTCAGAAGGTTCTATGACTTTAAAATCACTGTACAACCAGCCCACCATCTATGGATTCAACCAACCATAGATTGAAAATATCTGGAAAAAATAGATGTTTGTGTCTGTACTGCACATGTAGACCTTTTTTTTTGGTCATTATTCCCTAAATAACACAGTGTAACAATTATTTACATGGTGTTTATATTGTATTATAAGTATAATCTAGAGAAGATTAAAGTACAGTTTGACCAACATGGGTTTCCATTGTGCAGGTCCACTGTGCACAGATTTCCTTCTGCCTCTGCCATCCCTGAAACTGCAAGACCAGACCCCAACTCCTCCTCTGTCTCCTCCTCCTCTGCCTACTGAGTGTGGAGACAAGGATGAAGACTTTGATGATCCACTTCCACTTAAGGAAGAGAAACTATTTTCTCTTTCATGTGGTTTTCTTAGTATTTTCTTTTCTCTACTTTATTGTAGGGATACCGTATATAATACATAAAACATGCAAAATATGTGTTAATCATCTGTCATTGTTATCAGTAAGACTTCTGGCCAGCAGGAGGCTATTACTAGCTAAGTTTTGAGGAAGTCAGAAGTTAGAAAATTTTCAACTGTAATGGGGGTCAGCACCCAAGCCCTATGTTGTTCAAGGGTCAGCTGTATATGGGAGGGGGTATGTAGGTTATATGCAAATACTATGCCATTTTATATAAGGGACTTGAGCGTCTGTGGAATTTGGTATCCTTGGGGGTTCCTGGAACCAATCTCCCTTGGATACCAAGAGACAGACTGCACAGTACTTGTCTCTCTGTTGAAAATTAAGCAGCAGCTACTTTCAAACAAAGAAAGCAAAATAGGCAAAATCCTTCTTAAGATTTTCCTTCCTCATTTAATCACATTATAATTCTTTATCAGAGTTTCCTCTGACTAGATCTGATGTGATGTCTTTCTCATTCCATTAAACATTGGCAGAGAAAGCAGTGGTCTGGTGAGAACCTGGAATGGGGGGAATGGCACCTCTGTGTGGGGATATCCATACTAGATTATGTTCTCAAGAAAAAGCATACTAGAAAAAAAAATCTGCTTTGTTGGCCCTTTATGAAGGACCTTAATTAGAAGTCACTCTTAACTGCTGGGGTGAGAAGGGTTTCCAGCTTGGCACCTCCTCCTGCTGCTAACGAGCATGCTCCTTGCAAGGACTTGCTGCTTCTGACAGTTAAAGCTGCATGTAAGAATTACTTCTCTTCACCTCTCCCTCCATATTTAACCGCTACTGCCCAAGTTCAGAGTACGCAGGTAAACATTCGATGTTTTTGGGAAATTGGCAGTGCTTCAGGGTAACATTTGTGAGCAAAAGTAAATCATCATAGTTGAATTTATTCAAATATAGGCAGTAGATGGTTCCTTTAATGTCAGCCATGTTTGGATCTTTTTTTTTCCCTGATAGTCTTTTTCTAATTGACATAAATTTATAAATGAATAGTTGAATTATTTAGTTTATTATCATGTCATTAGAACGCCTACCCTGGACATCTGTTTCTCTTATTTAAGCAACTCACCCCATGGCACAAGGTTTCATTAAGTATTTAGCAGAGAAAGTGTAAATTTCTTACGCAGGTGAGGATGATCCTGTAGGTTACTGTTGATATTTCATTAGCTTTTCAGTAAAACACTAAGTGGACTTGTGAGAAAATGCCAAAGAATGGTTTGCTTCTCCAAAAAAATTGCATGTATATAGTCACCTTTCTGGACAATAGCATGTGGAGGATGATGAGCAGTTTTGGAAGCTTATTTGCCTTCCCTCTTTGTGGGAGGGAGCATTAGAGAGCATCTAACAGATCATCAACTAGGGAAGAGTAAGTGGGCATATTTCAGAGTTTCAAAGGTGTGGATCTCTTATTAGGGAATAGAGGTCCTTGATTCTAAAACATAACACACTCTGTTAGACATTTCTTCTGCCTTAGTTTAGAATCACCTAGGACTGCCTCCTGTGGCTCAGACTTTCTATACATGGATGCTTTTGGTCATAGACTTGTACAGATGCTGGGACATTGATTGTCAGAGGACTGACTAGGGCTCAATGGTGTTCTTTTAGGATGGCCAGTATATTGTATCCAGAAGCTGTGGTAGCATCAGAAACCTCCTTTAGGACTCACTGTTCAAGAATATTCAATGCCTGCTGCCTTCAGAACAAATAACTCATTGTCTTCATATGAATGTGGAGTAGATCAAGGAAAATCTCAACATGGGACCATGTAGACATTCCTTAGTGTTGCTATTGAATGCCCATTGGTCAGATGAGATGGGGAATTAAGAGAAAAAGAAGTCAAGACTGGACAGGCCTCCTGATTTTGTAGGGGAGGGGGTCCCATCAAAGTGGGTTGTTTGGTGATGACTGATGATTGTGATATGATGTAAATATGAATTCCTCAGCCATAGGACTCATGTATTTTAAAAAAATATTTTCTTTACATACCTAACTGCCTTACTTATTTGGACATAGTTAGCTTAAGGATAACATTGCCACACTGAAATTCTTTTTGTTTTTTCTTTATTTTTTCCCCCAGCTTCATTGCCACACTGAAATTAAATTATCTTCTTACAGCAAAGGTTTGTTTTAGAAATGGAGGTGGGTGCTTTGCAGACAGATAGCATGTTTGCCAGTTTGAGATAGAGCCATGTAGAAAGAGCTCTAAATGTGAACTCTGCATATTCAGACACAGTGATGTGAAAGAAAGGGGCTCAGGGTCTGAGCAGTCTTTTGTTACCTTACAGATACGCTGGCATTCTGCCAAGGCCCTCCAGATTTTAACCATATTAATAATGAAAAGACCTCAACTGCCTCCCCATCTTGTGCTGACACGTGCCTTCTAGTGGGAGTAACTTCCTATAAGGATGCTCTGAATTTAGGACTTTGTTTCACAAAAAAACATTTTTTGTTACAGTTTTTACTCTAGAATTTTCTTGTTACCCCACCCCCAAATGTCCAAATAGGGTTATTAATACAAATAGAGCCATTACTGATTTGTGTAAAAGGACCTCCACCCCGAGAGCAGTGTGGATCATACAAGGTGAATGTCTTTCCACTGACTGCTTTGTAATAATTTACATTTAAATTGTTGCGTGTTGCTCTTGTAGAAGAAGGGAGAGGGCCTGCCCTGTGTGTGGCCACCTTAGTCACCACACTGACTGGGTCTAGACGGCTTTACTCAGCAGAGCTGGGAAATAGGCTGAACTTGCTTTCAGTTGTTTTCATCAGAGGCCTTATTTAGTTGGTTTGTGTTGGGGCACAGTGTCATGTAGGACTGGACGAATTAAATGAGATGAAAAATGAAGTCTGTAGTTGCTAAGAATGGTGCAGGGCCTCCATATGCCAGTACAGCGCAGCGAGGCTGGGGGACCAAGATGGTCGCTGGACCATCTTGGGTGAAGTGCTGCGTCTGCCTCACACACAGGGAGGCTAGGAAGAGGCATACGGACAGCATTGACTAAAATACATCCTATGGGCTGTGGCTTCTCAGTAGAGCCACTTTAAGTAGAACATGACTGCCTAGAAGACAAATTCATTCATTCAGGAAATACTTATTGAGCCATAGGCATGGAGGGCACATCAGTGAACAAAGCAGGTGAAGTTTTCCGCCCTCTTGTAGTTTACGTTCTTTTAGGGCATAATGTTAAAGGTAAGTGCTATGGAAGAATAAAAGACAGGGAAACAAAGAAGGGCAAGTGCTAGGAATGTGGATTTGATGACCTAGAAGCGATGATCAGGGAAAAACCTTCAATGAAAATGTGACTTTGGAGCAAGGATACAGAAGAGATAAGATCCCATGTAGATCTGGGTGAAGAGTGTTTCCAACAGAGGGAACAGAAGGTACAAAGTCCCACAGGTAGGAGACAGTAGTAGCGTAGATAAGCAAGGAAGGAAAGCAGCAGGAGCTGGGCAGGGGGCAAGTCATGCAGGGCATTCAAGAGTCAAACTAAGTATCTGGACTTTTACTTTGGAAAAGGAAGCTATTAGAGGGTTTTAAGCAGGGAAGTAACATGATTCTAACTTGATTTTTTAAATTGTTTTTTCAAACGGAGTCTTGCTCTGTCTCCAGGCTGGAGTGCAGTGGCACAATCTTGGCTCACTGCATCCTCTGCCTCCTGGGTTCAAGTGATTCTCCTGCCCCAGCCTCCTGAGGCATGTGCCACCACGTCCGAGCAATTTTTTGTATTTTTTTTTTTTTAGCAGAGATGGAGTTTCACTGTGTTAGCCAGGATGGTCTCAATCTCCTGACCTTGTGATCCACCTGCCTCGGCTACCCAAAGTGTTGAGATTACAGGCATGAGCCACTGTGCCCGACCAATTCTAACTTGATTTTTAACAGAGTCACGTGGCTGCTACGTGGAGAATAGACTGTAGAGACAAGGGAGTGAGCAGAGAGACAGTTAAGAGGCTCTTGTAGTATGCTTGATGAGTTGGTGATGGCTTAGACCAAGGTGGGGGTGACAGGGGTGAGAAGGTGTGGCATCTGGATCATTTTGAAGAAGACCATTTAGGAGATTCCCTTCTAGAGGTAATTTAGCACAAACAACTTTGGAACTTGGTAAGAGATACATCCTGGGTATGCAGGCAGCTATTTCAGGAATACAGAGCCCCAAAGAGCTGCCCAGTTTTTTGAAGGCAAGAGTCATTTACAGCCTTGTCTGTGATAAGAACCTTATTGCATCTTAATTATTTTTTTCAGATTATTCAAGACACAGTTGTCGCACAGTACACCTCCCTCCACCTGCCATTTTGGCTCCACCTCAAGGTGGAGTAGCCAGTGCTGCTCCTGCACCACCCCATGTTGGAGATCATGGAGCAGCTTGCTTGTGCACAGCAGGGGTGCCCCTTCATTCACTCTGAATCAAGTTGAACTAATTGTCAGTGTTATAACTAACTGACTTTTGTGTCTTTAAGAGTAGAAACTTGAGTAATTTTACTGTAAAAGATTACAGATCACTCATGAAACACTGGCTTTGGGAACGAAGTTGTGAAAGCATGGTGATACAGAGATACATTTGATGTAGTCCCATCTCTAAAGAATTACAGTTTACTTGAGGGCAAGTGAATACCCGAGAAAAGATAACTAAACAATACAGGCAGTAAGCATCTAGGTCCCAGCAAGGGGATACAAAGACAGGACCCCATTTTTAGCCGGACTGGCCTCCTCATAGAATCTCAGCTATTTTTAAAAACAACATAGAACTGGTATTTGTTGAGCCACCCTCACCCTCCTCTCCAGCTCAGGCCTAGCTTGTTAGAAGTCAGCACTAAAGGTACATGCTTATCCTGGTTTGTGCAGTATAATCCAAGCAAGTCAGAGCTGGTTCACATGGGTCTGGTTCCTTCCTGGACAAGGGCAGTAGCCGGTCAGGAGAATGCCTAGAAATACATTAATCAGCCGTGCTTGCCAGGCGAAGCACTAATCCTGATCCCCAAATATGTTGTTTTGGTCAGATTCACAGTCTGAGAATGAGGCTTCACCAATAAAACGGCCACGACTACTGGAGAATACTGAACGGTCCGAGGAAACCAGCCGATCTAAACAGAAGAGTCGACGTCGGTGCTTCCAGTGCCAAACCAAACTGGAACTGGTGCAGCAGGAATTGGGATCGTGTCGCTGCGGTAAGCATCTCCCCCAGTGACAGCATGGGGAGACTATGTCCTTAACACCTTGGCCTAGCTTTAGAAATTAAGTGGCTGAAGTCGTTCATTCTTCTTCTGAGTACTGTAGGTTTGCTACAATAGTGCATGCTATATAGCTTTGGGGCTTGAGAAATCGGGAGTGCGGGATGTTTGCTTCTGAACACCCTTTATTCTCACGCGTGCAGAAAAGACAAAAACACCCCCCTCTTCTTATGCATATCTCCTT
This sequence comes from Cebus imitator, assembly GCF_001604975.1. Lineage (NCBI taxonomy): Eukaryota > Metazoa > Chordata > Mammalia > Primates > Cebidae > Cebus > Cebus imitator. The sequence goes on along the minus strand of NW_016107339.1, from coordinate 8,026,887 downwards.
AGAGCTTCATTTCACTGCTTAGTGCTTTCAGCTTCTCCCCACCACTTATTACTCTGTTTTTTTCTCACTTACAACTTTAGAAGTTTAGCAAACAAGCAAAATTCTGGAATATATACCATAAAATTCAGATATTAACTTTGAATGTGCTTCTTACTGTTTATGATAAATGGAAGATTTCTTCTCCATATCCTTGTTAAATTAAGCTTTGCTTAGAAAATTTCTTTTGAACCTTAGTTCATCAAGTCAGTTGATACCTTGAAATAGTCCCCCTTTTTTTCTCCTGGGCTAAATCCATCCTCCTGTCTCTGCCTCACAAAATGCTGGGATTACGTGTGCGGGCCACCATACCCAGTCTGAAATAGCTTTACAGTAACCTTTCCTCCTGTGTTCTGTAGTGGAATACCACCTTTTAGAATTGCTGCACAGGGATGCCTACCTGCAGTGGAACAAAACTTAAGTCAACCCTTTCTCTCTTCTTGACCACGTGTATCATGACACATAGGAACAAAATTGTATAGCAGCATTATTTTAGGCTGATTTATAGTTTTCCTGTACTTGTTTTCATTTCCTGCTTTTAAAACATAATAATGTAAAATTGAAGACCAATTCAGCTGTCATCAGACTAACTTTGAGACCTGACTCTAGCCTCTGAGAAGCCTATTTCTTTCTTTCTGAGAAGTCAGCTTTAGAAGCCCCCTTTCATTTCCGGGACAGTGAAGATATCCTACAAGTACTATTGCTGGCAGTCAGGACTAAATAGTTCACTCAGCAGTTATCAAGCAACAGTCACTGGAAGTTCACGGTCTTCTGAAGCAGCAGCCTTTGCTGCTACGGTTCTCAATTATCTGCCCTATTGGAAATGAGAAGGAAGAGAGAGGATATTAGCTTTTCATATAAACTGAGTCATGGCACAAAAAAAAAAAAAAATGAACCCGTTTGTTATATATTCTGGTGTATGTGGTACTCCACAAGATTGAAAGTACGTATTCAACTGCAGAAACCGGAACCAGCGTGGGGAGTCCAGATGTCACCAGATAAGGTTTTTCGGGCATTTTGGTTATAGCATTAAGTGTTTTTGGGAAACTGTAAAGAGGGTTAGGATAGGTGGTGGGAACAGAGGCTGACAGCAGTTTTCAGACTTCAGTTGTGTTGATGCATGCAGTATGGCCCAGGTGAGTTCAGAACCTTATTCTTAGGCTATTTTGATCAACCCTGCCAGGCAATTTTAAATTCTTGGTGATGTAGTGCAGGGACACTGTGGTTGGTTAAGGAAACTCTGGGCTCTGTTGGCTAACCAGCTTTGCCCCACACTGAAGAGGCTGTCTCATCTTTTGTGATCTGCAAATTCTTGCTTTGGTCATGTGAACTGTTGGGGAATTTGAGCAGTTCAGTCTGTTACCAGTGTTGTGAGCCTACCTGGTCATCTTAGCTATTGCTTTTGTAACATAGGCCTTTGGTTGTTCCTCAGTTAGAATTGTGGGATTTTCCTGAACCTTCTGTTCTTGTTTCCTCCTTGAAAGTAACTGAATCCTGGGTATTACACAGGATTTGCCGTACTGGATCAAGCAGTTGATCTGTCAAGTATGCTGTCTTGCCCTTGGCAGTGGCTAATGCTTCCTTCTCGTCAGGCAAACAGGAGATTTCACAATTTAGCCCTGAGATCTAAAGACATTGTAACCAGAACTCCCAGTTTACCCTTCAGCTTTGACTCAAACTACCTAATTTCCTAAGGTCTTAGCACCCAGCTGAAAAAAAAAAACAATAGTATATGTTAGATGACTTCACATTCACCCAAGTAAAGCCAACTTGTCTAATCTCTGGTAAATATAGATTACTCTGCAACGTCTTCACCTTGTGAGCAGGAGGCGGAGGAGGTTGCTGCAATATGTGTCCATTTTAAATGTTCTAACATGTAATCTCTTGGCTTGTGCCCAATTCTGAGAGTCTGCTTATAGGGAGATTTGACTTTTTCTGTTGGAGAAGAAAGCCCTGAGCTTACTGCAGTCTCAACAAGGTGTAACTTTCCTAGAGACAGTTGGACATTCAGTTTGACCCACTGAGAGCATTACACTTATGTGTCCAGAAAAGTGACTGCATCAACTGCTACCCTTCGAAAGATGAAGGACAACAGTGGGAACATGCCATTAAAAAAAGTCTGAGACTGTCTTTGATGAATAGCTCTTGCGTTTCTCCTGCCTGCTTGGATATCTCTAGGAAAGGGTGAGTTGTACGGTTATTTCCTTGAGGATACATGGATGTTAGACAGACGTTTAACTGCCCTGAAAGGTTTTAGAAAGGGGATAACAGTAATTTACTATTGAACGTGAAGACTCAAAAAGGTAGTTTGAGCTCAAACAGAACACTTCTTCACTGCAGAAATCTTTTTATACATATATATTTGCAATCTTTTCTTCCATTCGCCTTCCATTCTGTACAGGTTATTAACTGCTGACAAGAAATTCACATCTCATAAATAATGCTTAAGAGCCATTGCTATATAAATTGAATGTGTTATGAATTGTGATGGGCCTTTTTGTAGCATTCGATGCCTAGAGCAGGAAGAACAGAGGATGTCATTTTCATTAATTTCTAATGAGGTGCCAATTAAAGGCAGCGAAGATGCTCCAAAGGGAAGAGTGGCCAAGCTCCCCTGAATCCTTCGCCCCAGGGTTGTCATCTAAACACTGCCAGTGAAGCCTTCTCTAAAAATGCCATTAAATTACAGTCTCATTGAGAGCCCACACAGACACATTCAGCTTCCCTTTGATCTTCAAAAGAGCAATTTGTAAGACGAGTTCTGAGCCTTCTCACATAAGGAATAGCTAGAGGTGATAGGAATTGTTAATTGCCAGGACACTCTATGGGCTTTCAATAAGGAGGAATTTTGAAGAGGAATTCTCCTCTGCTTCACTGTGACTAGATAACCTTTAAGTCAACAATACCAAAATAACAACCTTTTCCTGTGAAATCTTTCAGGGTGCCAATTAGAAAACTCATGTGGTTGCCAGGCTGGGAGGGTATCTGCATCCTAGAGCATCTTCAGTAGTTTAACTTCTTAAGATAGAAAACAATTGCCTGAAAATGGATCTGTTTGTTTCATTTTCTACTAAGTAGGCAAATTGATCACCTCATTCTCATTGCAGGAGTCTTGTCTCCTGAATTGCCACTTAGAGAATGTTCTACTGAAATCTGGCCATCTTCATCAAATCCGGGCTACGTCACAGCCACCAAAATGCTGTCTTCTCTAAGGAGATCTTGCATGATACATGTAGCTTGGCTTCTTTTTTTTATATTTGGAAACAGAGTCTCACTCTGTCGACCAGGCTGAAGTGCAGTGGCGTGTTCTCAGCTCACTGCAACCTCTGCCTCCCGGGTTCCTGCCTCAGCCTCCTGAGTAGCTGGGACTACAGGCGCATGCCACCATGCCCAGCTAAATTTTTTGTATTTTAGTAGAGATGGGGTTTTACCATGTTGCACAGGCTGATCTCGAACTCCTGAGCTCAGGCAATCTGCCTGCCTTGGCCTCTAAAAGTGCTGGGATTACAGGCCTGAGCCACCCTGCCCAGCCTTCTTGGCTTCTTAATCACTGCACAGTGCTTTCTAGAAATGCAGAACTAATTTTTAAATACATTCAAAGAGCGTGTATAAGTTCTAACATTTTCAGTTGATGGTGCCGTAACAAACTAAATGGATATGCTGCCTTTGGGGATAGTAGTGCTTTTACTAACCTCCAGAGTAATCTGACATCCTTTATTGTTTTCAAAGTAAGTTTTCTATTCACTTTAGAAGCCTGAAGTGATGTGTTAGCTGACGCCTTTGGAGTAGTTGATCATCTCCAAGTGCCTCAGTGGCTATTGCTGCCTTGTCATTCACTGTCATACCATATGCAGAAAGCATTTTCTTAGGTTTTTGTGGGGAATATAGGAGCTAGAAATGTAGAATCTAAGAACTTACAGTGTAGATCTGTAGTTTCAAACTTCAGTAGGGGCCTGGTGTGGTGGCTCATGCCTGTAATCCCAACACTTTGGGAGGCCAAAGTGAAAGGATCCCTTGAGGCCAGGAGTTCAAGACCAGCATGTTGCCCGTCTCCATTTTTTGTAGAATTGGGCAACATAGCAAGACCTTGTCTCAGTGAAAAATCATTGCCAGGTGAGATGGTGCACACCTGTAGTCCAGCTACTTGGGAAGCCAAGGTAGATGGCTTTGAGCCCAGGAGTTCGAGGCTGCCATGAGTCTACTATTGCACTGCAGCCTGGGTGACAATGAAAGACCATGTCTCTTAAAAACTAAAAAAAAAAATCAAAAAAAAAAAAAAATCAAAAAACAAAACTTGAGTGAACATCAGAATCTACCTGGAGGGCAAAGTTAAAATACAGATTGTTGGGACCCATCCCCAGAAGTTCTGATCTGAGTTCCCAGGAAATGTTTTCACAGTCTTTGTTTTTTTATGATATTGACATTTTTAAGGAATACAACCTTTTATCCCTCCCCTCACCTACTTTTTTAATAGAAAACTCCTTATTTTGGGTTTTAATAGAGCACTCGTTATTCCGATATTTCTTCATAATCCGACTCAGTCTATGAATTCTCAGCCAAAATACTACACAGATAATCATGTGTCCTTCTCAGGGTTTTATGGGAGGCACAGATCTCCATCAGCCCTCATTGTTGATGTTAATTTTGATACACCCACCTAGTCAAGATATTACCTAGTTTCTCCACTGCGTAGTTACTGTTTTTCCCCTTGCACCTATAAAGCAGTCTGTAGGAAAACACTTTAAGACCAAGTAAATGCCCTGCCCCTCGTGAAAAATTTCCCCTAGATTCATCATCCATTGATGATTCTTGCGTAAGCCAGTCTCTGCTAGGAGGGTTGCGAAATGATGATTTACTATTTGGCACTCAGCATTCTTCTGTAAGTGAAGCCATCTCACTCCCCCATTTATTTACCTGTTACTGGTATGGACTCATGAGCGCTTATCTTTTTCAACGGTTTATGATTTATTACAGTACAGTTGTTCCCTGGTATCTGCAGGGGATCGACTCCAGAGCCTCCCATGGATACCAGATTTAAGGATGCTTAGGTCCCAATGCTGTAGCATTGCACATAACCTGTGTACATCCTCTCATATACTTTGTCATCTCCAGATTACCTATAATACCTAATACAATTTAAATGCTATGCAGATTGTTATGTACTATGTTGTTTAGGGAATAATGACAAAAAGAAAAAAATCTGTATATGCATCAGTGCAGACAGAACCATCATAGGCCTAACTACATTTTCAGTCCATGGTTGTTGAGTGTGGAACCCATGGATGTGGACAACCAACTGGACTTAATTATTTTGGTGCTCAGATTGTCCCAGATTTAGCCAGTGGAAGTTATTTTCTACTTGCTCCTGTGTTCTTGTGACATACTTCCCATCTTTTTTCAGTGGTGGGGGGAAGGGTTGAGAGCTTTTCCTTATTCTTTGGCATAACAGCGTGTGTGCCTAAATTTCCCCAATCATGGAATCAGCCACTTCTCCAAGGACCCCCCAAGATGATTTAAATATGCACTCAAGTAGGGATTTGCTGGGCCCAAGAGGAAGGCATACATAAAATAACTGACACCTGGAACAGCCCACCATAAGCGTTTACCAAGGTACAAGCCTATCCTATAGTGATATGGAGAAGGAAAGATTAATTCCAGCTCAAGATTCTGGACAAGGTTCTACAATTGGGGCTTTAAAGGAAGGTTGGGACTCAGATGTGGGGAAAGAGGGGATGCTTGGGCAAAGCTGGTGTTTAGGAGATGACCTCTGTTCAGCTGGATGAAGTCTTGGAGTCAAGTGAGGACAGACTGCTAGAAAGGGAGGAAAAGGATTCCAGATTCCAGGCTGAGGAGTTTGGATGTTGGTTTATAGTGAGAAGCCATCAATAGTTTTGAATATGGTCAACATGATCTAATCTGACTTTTAGAAAAATTAAACATGTCAGAAAGCCATGAAGGTTGTTCAGTCTTTTTAAGGCAGTGATACAGAGAGAATGTGAACTGATTGAGTGAAAAGGAATGTGCTTGTGTCACAACTGTTGCTGCCACTGCAGGGGGCTACGCAATGAAAAACAGTGATACCATACCTAAGGCCTAGAGTGGAGCAAGGAGCTGTAGTGATTAGGAAGCATGTTGGGGACATGAGATTACCAGGCTGATCTGTTTCACCAGCGTCAGAAATCAGCCCATATCTCTGTGCCTTAATTTTAATTCTCGTCCAAGTGTGAACCTACCAGGAACATTTGGCATTCTGTCCTATGTCTAAAAGAAGGTGAGGCAATATGTTCTTATAAAAAGCCTTATTCTGTTTACAGTGTTCTAAACTAGATCCACCAGAAAAACCCTGCTATGCAGAGAAACACCTGAGATCTTTTATTATGACCAAAATTGATTTGAATGGTGAAGTGTTATCATTATTGCCATTGAGGGGAGAGTCCAGGCTCTACCATGAGTTAGAGGGAGAGAGCATGGTTAAGCAAAAGACCCCAGCCATTAGGAACTCCCATTTTTATGCTGAGTCTGGGTGATAAAAGATTAAAACTCCTCCAGTACTCAAGACAGCAACAATTGGGGTGTATGTTACCTGTAACTCAAGGGAAGGGGGTGTCCTGTCCATCCTCCCAAAAGGAAAAAAAATCCACAACCTTTTGATGGGAGTTATTACATATGTGAGAGCTAAGGGTAATTAGATACCTTGAGGCAAATTCTGAGAAAATTTTCTTCCTTTGCTATACTCCTCCTTCACTCTCACTGTCTTTTACCTAAACATAAGTATGCTATCTGTATTCCCAATTTAATCTTTGATGTGTAAGTGTTCCAGTCTAAAACCAAATAGATTAGTCCCTCTGCTGCTCCTCTTAAATTGCAACTTGAGATGTTCGAGCAAAACAAATGAAACCTTTTACTGAACACAAACTCCATGTATTTAGCCTATTAGTGCAGTGCTGTCCCAGAGATCCAGCCTACCTAGATGTCCTTTGACAGGGCTGTACAGAGATGTCAGAAACAGGAAGAACTCCCCTTCATGTTTGATACCACTTCAAGCAAAGGAGTATCAAAGACTGAGCTCTTACAAGATAGAATGTGTAGGGTACATCCACTGCAGCCTGTGTCACATCCCCACCCATCCCCTACTGACAGGTATGCCAGAAGACCCTTGTCCCAAGGCATGAGATAAGTTTCCATCTTTTTAGCAGACTTGCAGCTACTTCTGTAGTCTAGTCTTAGTGGCAGTAATAGCACAATAATAATTTTACCAAAGCTATTTGGATAGGTTATCCTGTTTAGAATACTTTTTTTTTATGGGGAGAAAAATTGATTATTGTAAAAAGGAAGGGAATTATTAGTGTTTTTTATTTTAGTTCCAGTAGTAAATAGTTTGAGTTAATTCGCTGTTTAATAAGTTTTTTAAAACAGCTTTTTGAGAAATAATTTATGTACCATAAAATTCGCCCATTTTACAGTTGAATGAGTTTTATTACTTTTTTATTTCTTTAATCTTTTTTCAGACCCTAATTTTTTTAGTTCTTATTACATTTTTTATTTCTTTTTAAAATCTTTTTTCAGAAGTTGAATGAGTTTTAGTAGATTTGAGTAAGTTGTACGGCCATCACCAAATTCAGTTGAACAATACTTCCATCATCCCAAAAAGTTCCCTCATGCCCCTTTTCAGTTGATCCCTGTTCTCTCCCACTCTTAAGATCTGCTTTCCATTGCGATAGTTTCACCTTTTCTAGGATTTTAGTATCGGTGGATTCATACAGTCTGTAGTCCTTTGTCTACATAGTATGTTGTTTTTGAAATTCATTCATATTATATATCAGTAGTTTGTTCCTCTTTAATGCTGAGTATTATTTCATTGTATGGATATACCACATGTGTTTATTCATTTGCCAGTTGACGTACACTTGGCTTGTTTCCAGTTTGGGGCCATTATGAATGGAGCTGCATTTATGCACAAGTCTTGTGTGGACATGTGTTTTGATTTCTCTTGGGTATATACATAGGCATGGAATTGCAAGGTTAAATGGTAAGTGTGCTTTTAACATTTTAAGAAACTTGTCCAAGATCTTTTCCAAGCTTATATCGTTTTATATTCCCAGTAGCAGGGCATTCGGGTTCTAGTTTCTTCCTATCCTTGCCAACATTTAATATTGTCAGTCTTTTTAACTTTACATATTCTAGTGGCTGTGTGATAATATCTCATTATGGTATATTGATTTGCATTTGCCTAATGACCATTGATGTAGAACAGATATTTTTTATATGTTCTTTGGTCACTCATGTATCTTCTTTTATTAAGTCTGTTCACACTTAAAATTTTTAACCATGTTTAGAAAAAGATTAACAGAATTGCCATCTTAATATTGCAGCTCATCAGTATGATATGTCTCTCTATTTAGGTGTTTAATTTCGCAGCCACATTTTATATTTTCAATGTATATCTTGTTAAATTTATTCCTAAATATTTTAGTTTGTGATGATATTGTGAGTGGAATTTAAAAGTTTTATTTTTAGATTTTTTTTTTGCTACCACTTAGAAATATAGTGAATTTTTGTATGATTTTTTTTATACTGCAGCCTTGCTAAATTTAACTTGTTAGCTCTCAGTTCCGTAGAATTTTCTACATCCATGATCATGTTATCTGCAAATATAGTTTTCAATACTCCTTTCCAATCTGTATGCCTTTTGTTTTTCTTTCTTGCCTTTCTGCATCTTCAGCATAATGTTGAATAGAAGTGTTGAGTCATCCTTGCCTTCTCCTTGCTCTTAGGTAGAAAACATTGTATTTCATCATGTATGATTCAGCTATAGATTTTTCATAGCTGCTCCCCCCAGGTTGTAGTTGATTAATATATTCTGGGAAATGGTCAAATACATTCACCAAAAACAGATGACTTTTTTTTTTTTTTTTTTTTTTTTTTTTTTTTGAGATGGCATCTCACTCTGTTGCCCAGGCTGGAGTACAGTGGCGCAATCTTGGCTCACTGCAACCTCCACCTCCTGGGTTCAAGCGATTCTCAATGCCTCAGCCTCCCAAATAGCTAGGACCACAGACATGTGCCACCACACCCAGCTAATTTTTTTGTATTTCTGCCAGAGATGGGGGTTCACCATATTAGCCAGGATGGTCTGGATCCCCTGACCTCATGATCCACCCACTGCGCCCAGCCCAACAGATGATTATTTAACCCATGGTAGGCTACTATGTAAGCCTATAACTGGTGAACAAAGCTGTGTTCTAAAGAGTTTTGTCATCCCATAGACTCATTTCTGTTTGCAAAGTGAAGCATATTCCCTATATACCATCAAAATTAGAAGGAGCCTTAGTAGTCATTTAGTTTCATCTCCTTTTTTTTTTTTTTTTTTTTTTTTTATTTTTTTTTTTTTTTTTTTTTTTTTTTTTTTTTTTTTTTTTTTCATCTCTTTTTTTTTTTTTTTTTTAATAAATGAGAAAACCAAGATAGAAAAGGTGTTCCTTCACCTCAGATCTTACCTGTATCCTAAATAGTGGTATTCCATGTAGCCCTTGAACTAAACTCCAAGGTCTGCTGAAGAGTTTCTGCTCAGGGACCCCTCATGGTAGTGCCTGCTCCTCCGTTTCTTCAGCTTAGGTTTCAGCCACACTCACTGCACCTCCCTGTCACATCTTCCTGACCTGTAGTCTCCACTGAACCCAGCATATCTCTTCGGAAGCACTACATTTCTTGGTCTCTCTTCCAAATTCACCAGACTCTCTTAACCTCTTCTTGTTAGTTCAGCCTCTAAAGCCTTGTCTAGGACTTGGGACTCCTCTATGGAACCTTTGCAGCAGAACCACCAAATAAGGTCAGTTACAGTAAACATGCATACACACATGCATACACACACACACCTGCACGAAGTAGTTAGCATTTAGTCAAAATAATCGATTTTTAAAAATCTTTTCTTTCAGACTAATAATAAATGACAAAGTTTTACCAAAGACGTGTTTTTTTCAAAGACTTTTAATGTGTAGTTGAAACTAATTTATGTTAAGCACATTGTATGCAGATACCTGCTACTGGGTACTCTTAGTCACCCTAATAGATTCTTCCTGTGATTCCCTCTTTTAAAAAAAAATTTTTTTTTATTTCCATAGGTTATTGGGGAACAGGTAGTGTTTATTTACATAAGCTCTTTAGTGGTACTTTGTGAGATTTTGGTGCACCCATCACCCAAGCAATATACACTGCATCTTATTTGCAGTGTTTTATCTCTCACCCCCTTCCCACCCTTTCCCCCAAGTCCCCAAAGTCCATTGTGTCATTCTTATGTCTTTGCATCCTCATAGCTTAGCTCCCTCTTATGAGTGAGAACATAATGAAGTTTGATTTTCCATTCCTGAGTTACTTCACTTAGAATAATAGGCTCCAGTCTCATCCAGGTCGCTGCAAATGGCATTAATTTATTCCTTTTTACGGCTGAGTAGTATTACAGACATACACACACACATACATACACACACACACACACACACACACACACACACCCCACACAGTTTCTTTATCCACTTCTTGATTGATGGGCATTTGAGTTGTTTTCACGTTTTTGCAGTCGCAAATTGTGCTTTTGTAAACATGCATGTGCAAATATCTTTTTTGTATAATGACTTCTGTTCTTCTGGGTAGATACCCAGTAGGGGAATTGCTGGATCAAATGGTGGTTCTACTTTTAATTCTTTAAGGAATCTCCACACTGTTTTCCATAGTGGTTGTACTAGTTTACATTCCTACCAGCAGTGTAGAGTGTTCACTGCATCCACGCCAATATCTATTACTTTTTGATTATGATCATTCTTTCAGGAGTAAGGTATTACTGCATTGCGGTTTTGATTTTGCCTTTTCCTGATCATTAGTGATGTTAAGCATTTTTTCATATGTTTGTTGATCATTTGAATATCTTCCATTGAGAATTTTCTATTCATGTTCTTAGCCCACTTTTTGGTGGGATTTTTTCTTGTTGATTTGAGTTCATTGTAGATTCTGGATGTTAGTCCTTTGTCAGATGAATAGATTGTTAAGATTTTTTTCCTACTCTGTGGGTTGTCTGTTTACTCTGGTGACTGTTCTTTTTGCCATGCAAAAGCTCCTTAGTTTAAGTCCCAGCAATTTATCTTTGTTTTTATCGCATTTGCTTTTGGGTTCTTGGTCATAAAATCCTTGCCTAAGCCCATGTGTAGAAGGGTTTTTCCAATGTTATCTTCTAGAATTTTTATAGTTTTAGGTTTTAGATTTAAGTCTGTAATCCATCTTGAGTTGATTTTTGTATAAGGTAAGAGATGAGGATCCAGTTTTATTCTCCTACATGTGACTAGCCGGTTATCCTAGCACTATTTGTTGAAAAGGGTGTCCTTTCCCCACTGTGTTTTGTTTGCTTTGTCGAGGATCAGTTGGCTGTAAATATTTGGGTTTATTTCTAGGTTCTCCATCCTTTTCCATTGCTCTGTGTGCCTTTTGTTATGCCAGTACCATGCTGTTTGGTGACTATGACCTTATAGTTTAGTTTGAAGTTGGGTAATGTGATGCCTCCCGATTTGTTCTTTTTGCTTAGACTTGCTTTGGATATGCGGACTTTGTTTTGGTCCATGTGAATTTTAGGATTGTTTTTTCTAGTTCTGTGAAGAATGATGGTGGTGCTTTGATGAAAATCGCACTGAATTTGTAGGTTGCTTTTGGCAGTATGGTCATTTTTGTCATATTGATTCTACCCATCCATGAGCACGGGATGTGTTTCCATTAGTTTGTGTTGTCTGTGATTTCTTTCAGCAGTGTGTGTTGTTTTTCTTGTGGTGGTCTTTCATCTCCTTGGATAGGTATATTCCTAAGTTTTATTTTGTTTTGTTTTGTTTTGTTGTTGTTTTGCATCTATTTTAAAAGGGGTTAAATTCTTTATTTGCTTGTCAGCTTCATCACTGGTATATAGAAGAGCTGCTGATTTTGTATACATTAATTTTGTATCCAGAAACTTTGCTGAATTATTTTACCAGTTCTAGGGGCTTTCTAGAGGAGCCTGTAGAATTTTTTAGGTTAACAATCATATCTTCCATCAGCAAACAGTGACAATTTGACTTCCTCTTTACCAGTTTGGATGTCCTTTATTTCTTTCTCTTGTCTGATTGCTCTGGGAAGACTTTCAGTACTGTGTTAAAGAGGAATGGTGAGAGTGGGCATTCTTGTCTTATTCCAGTTGCCAGAGGGAATGCTTTCAACTTTTCTCTATTCAGTATTATGTTGGCTGTAGGCTTGTCGTAGATAGCTTTTATTTTATTGAGATATGTCCCTTGTATGCTGATTTTTCTAAGTTTTAATCATAAAGCGGTGCTGGATTTTGTTGAATGCTTTTTCTGCATTTGTTGAGATGATCGTGTGATTTTTGTTTTTAATTCTGTTTATGTGGTATATCCCTTTTTTTTTTAATCCCATTTATTTATTTTATTTCATTTTAGGTTTTGGGGTACATGTGAAGAACATGCAAAATTGTTGCATAGGAACACACGTGGCAGTGTCATTTGCTGCCTTCCTCCCCATCAC
>NW_016107339.1:7915772-8010220 GCF_001604975.1 Cebus imitator | reverse complement strand
ACTTCCCGTGGTTCCAATCGCCAGCCAAAAGAGCCCCCGGACCGGTGTATTTTGGACGGAGAACCGCGGTTCCGGGGCGCCGACAAAGCAGCTGCGTGGGGCAAAGCAGCAGCGCTGGCCGAAACAGCTGCGCTGGCGACCGTGGAGCTCCTCCGCCCGGGAATTTCCTAGTCTGTGGGCAATAAAAATGCGGCGTCCACTCGCCCTCTGCACTTTCACTGGGAGCTGCAATCCTGAGCTGTTCCTAAACGGCCATCTTGGATAGTCCCCCCGTATATCCCATTTATTGACTTATATGTAAAATCATCCCTGCATCCCTGGTATGAAACCCACTTGATTATGGTGGATTATCTTTTTGATATGTTGTGGTTAGCTAGTATTTTGTTAAGGATTTTAGCATCTATTTTCATCAGGGATATTGGTCTGTAGTTTTCTTTTTTGGTTATGTCCTTTCCTGGATTTGGTATTAGGGCGATACTGGCTTCACAGAATAATTTAGGAAGTGTTCCCTCTTTTTCTGTCTTGTGGAATAGCATGAACAGGGTTGGCACAAATTCTTCTTTGAATATCTGGTAGAATTCTGCTGTGAATTCTTCTGGTCCTGGACTTTTTCTGTTGGTAATTTTTAAATTACCATTTCAGTCTTACTGCTTGTCATTAGTCTGTTCTTGGTATCTGATTCTTTCTGATTTAAGCTAGGAGCGTTATGTCTTTCCAAGAATTTATCCATCTCTTCTAGGTTTTCTAGTTTATGTGCATAAAAGTATTCATAGTAGCCTTGAATGATCTTTTGTATTTCTGTGGTGTCAGTTGTAATCTCTTCCGTTTTGTTTCTTATTGAGCTTATTTGAATTTTCTCTCTTCTTTTCTTGGTTAATCTTGCTAATGGTCAATCAAATTTATTTATCTTTTCAAAGAAACAGCTCTTTGTTTGATTTATCTTTTGTATTTTTTGTTTGTTTCAGTTTCATTTAGTTCTGCTCTGATATTGGTTATTACTTTTCTTCTTCTGGGTTTGTTTTTTCTCTTAAGGAGTACTTCTAAGAAGTGTGGGCCTCAGCCTAGTCCTTTGGAGAGTAAAAATGCAGTTCTTCAGATAATTTTAATGTACCCCAAGTTGGACCATGCTGCCTGTATGTTTAATAGACTCATTGTCTTCATAGGAAACACAAAGGTTATTTAGGACCAAAGAGAATTACTGAAAGTTGCAAATGAGTAGTACCCACATCAGTGAGCTTACATATCAATTCCAGTCACTTCCATTCTCCCATTTAGAGATTTATACCTTGTGGGTGAAAAACACATGCCTTCCTCCCACTGTTCGCCTCTTCACTGCCAGACTCAAAAAATCCTCAGCAGGTGGGAGTACATAATGCTCTGTAACTTCCCACAGCCCGTATTGGAGTATGTGGCCTGTGGTGGCTGCCCAGTCAGTGGTAACTAATAACATACAAGAAAAAATGGAAAGTCCAAGAAATGTGCTGTTCTCATAAGCCAGCTGGTTATGATTAGGGGAAAGCCCTTTTGGAATAGTTTTTGAAGGCAGGCCCAACCACAGCTGAGTGGGAATATTTCTGGGCCGGTAGCCATGTAAATTCTTGAGGTCCAGGGTATACGTGCAGCCTCAGGACTTTCCAATGGATTATTTGGCTGAACGAATAAGATCTAGACAGATTTTTGAGGAGAAAAAAAAATCTGACTAGACATATACTGTCAGATAGGGTAGTATGCTTGCTTACTTGAATTAAAATTATTTGGTATGCTTATGGGTTTAATTAAATAACTCAACTTTGGGGAAGGGTGTATTTGCACAAATAAAACCTGTGTTTCTATTAGTACTTGGACATGAATAATAACGTGGGTTCTTTGGGCTGAGTGCGGTTGCTCGTGCCTGTAATCCCAACACTTTGGGAGCCAAGTTGGGAAGATCGCTTGAAGCCATGAGTTCAAGACAGCCTGGACAATATAGCAAGAATCTATCTCTACAAAAATTAAAATCAGCCTTGTATGGTGGCATGTCCTGTAGTCCTAACTACTCAGAGGCTTAGGCAGGGGAATTGCTTGAGCACAGGAATTTGAGGCTGCAGTGAGCCGTGATCCTGCCCCTGCACTCCAGCCAGGGTAACAGAGTGAGACCCTGTCTCATAGATAACAAAATACACGCATTCTTTGAAGGTAACAGATCTAAAGTGTGTAACCACATTAGTCTCTGATTCCTGCCTAACAAACCTGCCACTCCTTGACATATAATCCAAGCAATTAAAGAACCTTAGATGTCATCCATCTGGTGCCAGTCCAGACCCCTAAATTGACACTGCATAAACCCCATCAGCAGTTTGCTGGCAGGTAGTCCCACATCTCCTGCATGGAGGGAGTATAGCATCTCCTGTTGCTGGGCAACTTAGATTGACTCGGTGCTTCCTCTACCCAACTTAAACTGGACTCCTTCTAGAACACATACTCATTTCCCCTCATCCTGCCCTCCAGAGCAGTCTGTCACAAATCCTCTTCCTTTTCTTCAAGCCTGTTCACAGATTTGAGAACTGTGGTGTGGGCTCTCCAGCAGTCCAGCTCCCCCAGTAACATGTTCATTGTCAGAGACTACAGAACTGATATTGGAGCGTCAAGGACAGGGTCAGAAACAGGAACGCTGGAGTGGGTTCCGTGTGTTTCTCTACAGTTTTTCTCAGCTGAGGCCGTCACAAAATCCAGAGTCTTTTTTTTTTTTTTTTTAAACAAAACCATCTGATGATCTCCTCCTGAGACAGCTCAACAGTATTCTCTGCAGAGTCCATGGTTGGCCTCGTTTATGACATATTTCTCAGAGCATATTGAAATTGTCTCTTTACATGCCTGTCCTTTTCTGCAGTGCTTGGTATGCTGTGACACTTGATAGACACTTGAATACGCTGTGAGAGCCCTGCATCTTGCAGTTGTGATTTTCTGGATGAAGGAAAAAGAGGAAAAGCTTTATTGAACACCTCCTATATCCTGCGTACCTGTACTTAAATTTTATCATTTGACGCTTAAAAGCATTGTTGGACAAATGGTACCTCCTTTTTTACAGAGGTGAAAACTAAAGCTTTGAAGCTTAGAAATACGAAGGTAGCACCTGGGATTTGAGCCCAGGTCTGTTGAGCTCCCAGAATCCCACCACTTTTTCATATCCCCAAGCTGACCCATAGGGTCCCCAAAACAGTGAGGAGAGGATTACAGCATTGACTATGCATATTTTCAGCCATATAGAATTTAGCCCATTCCTTAGCCACTTCTTGATTTCAGAGGTGCTTTTTATTGAATGGTGAAAATGTATGCACCTGACTGTGAGAACCACTTAAGATGGTGTTAATGAGTCATCCAGTGCACTGTGCTTAGTTGTGTCCCATATGCCACATCTAGATAAGATATGCTTCTGGAAAGCTGGATGCACAGCATGGCCACCTTTTTGTCTCCTGCTGCCCCTGGGTAATATGAGACACAGTGGCATTTAATTCCATTGACATGCACATTCCATTCTTCTAAGTGCTAACTTTTATATTCCTTGAAAAGTTACCTCCTCCAAGATCCCTCATGCAGTTGACTTCCCCTTGGTGCCCCCGATTTATTACACATCACTGAAATATATTGATTTTATTTGCAGTTGATTTCTTGCTTTGCTCTTTGTGACCTTCAGCTATTTTTCTCTGCATGTGTCTCCAGCTATCTTAAAAGGCAGGAACTAGTGACTTCTTTTTTTTCCCTTCTCCTCCACCCAGCCCCTAGAATGGAGCTCTGTAAACAGCGCACAGGTGACCAATAAATACTTTCGACTCCTTGAGCATGATAGCTTATTTCCCTTGCTGGACTGACAGCCCAACACTAAAGCCTGAATCCTTATTTATTAGATGAGATTTCTATAGCACCTCCGCTCTGAGAAGATCAATATCAATGAAGTTTGTTTCTGCTTCTGGAAAGTGCTTTTTACCTAAGCAGACCAAAATCCTGATAAGATCACATGACAGCCCTTACTCCTCAGCTACTGAGGCCTGGAGATGCAGACTAAGAAAAGCCTCACCACATCACGTTTTTTCATCTTGCTGCCAGCAATGAGCCTGAGTAGGATTCTGTGCCAGCATAAACTCTAGTGTTGGTGGATACTGTAGTCAGTGTTACAAAAAAGAAAATTTGCATTTGGAGAGCATTGCCATCTTTTGGAAGGCAGGCATGGAAAAGACTGCCTTAGAGGTCATTATATCTGCCACTAACCAGATCCCTATGAATGGAGCTTTCGTGGGTTGTTGGCTTTCACTTAGTGCCTGATGTCAGGGGCCGTAGAATTGTTCAGTCTCTCAAAGTCATAATACTAGGGAGCTTAAGGTTCCTGGAACAGGACCCATGAGGAGTGTGACAGGTAATTCATTCCCAGAGACTCAAAAGGAACAAACCCTGGGTAAGCTGGGAATAAGTGATGAGAGGTGGCACTCTTAACTAGTGGGAAAAAGAGCTAGCACACTTCAGATCTGGATAGTTGAGACTGACCATGAAATATTACAGCAAAGTTCAGAGGCAAAAACAAACGAACTGAAAAAGGTGGATAGTTAGTCCTGTAGTTGATTGGAGAAGGGCCTAAAATAATTAGATCAGCTGGCTTCTCTAGGAGATTTCTCACCTTTGTACATCTTTGTGTTTTGTGCAGGTATTTCCCTCCCTAATTCAGGGTTAGGCAGAGCTCAGTTAAGAAATGAACACATTTCTAGTGAGCTATGTGGACAAATAAGAGGTAAACACGTAGGAGCTGCTTGGCATGGACACTTACCAGCATCACCAAGCTTGGCCTGCCCTTGAGCCTGCAGTCCAGAAGGCTCCCTCCTCTGTCGAGCACCTGTTAAGGCAGTCGTAGCTATGGATTTCCTTTTACTTTTTTTGAGAAGCAAAAATGGTCAAAAAAAGTAACAAGAAATCCATGTGTTGGAGAGAAAGGAGACATAGTAGAGAAGGGACTAGAAATGGAAGGAAATGGAGGCTAGGGCAAAAATGGAGGTGTGATGGTGGGTGTGGGAAGTCCACTGGTGTTAACCTGAGAGTGGTGTTTGGCCATAGCTGCTGGCGCCTCAGGATGTCACTGCTTATTTCCTCCTGAGATTTGAAGGGTGTTCCCTTTCTCTGTTGTTGCCCATGGAATAGAGAGGTAGAGGCCCCTGTACTGTCTAGTGTATTGCTATACCCCAATACCGTGCCTGTGACACAGTCCCAAGAAGACAGCAAATGCCCCTGCTGTTTGGATATTTCCTTGCACGTGATCACAGGCCACACCAACTGGTGCACATGCTAAAGTGTACATTGTCTGGGTGGGTGACTGGAAGACAGGTGACTCTGGCCTGTGGGGAGCACCACCTGACAGCTGTCTTCCACAGAAGCCCTCTCTTTGCATGATCCAAGGAAGGCCTGCTTCATTTACTCTGATGGCTCCTCCAGAAAAGTACTTTGGGGCTGCAAGGGAGCTAGGGATAAGTGTATCCCATGACGATATTAGATTTCTGTATTAGTGAAAATACTTGCTTTTGCTCTAGGCCATAGGGTGGGAGGTGGCAGGCAGTGGCTACCACAGGTGAAGATGGGTCCTGTGGGTCCAGGAGACAGGCTGACAGCCACCTGTCTGTACCTTGAGGAGCCTAAAGGTCATAAGGACACATGCTGTGCACAGCAGGCCACTGTTTTCCACAGTGCTCTTCTTTCTTGGACCATGGCAGCTGTGAGTCAGCCCACAGTATAGTTTGTGAATCCTTGTGAAGAATGCACAGGAAGACATTTGTTCCCCTGAGTTCTGCACCTGTGTTCCAGATTCACCCAGGAAGTGGGGTTCCAGATTTACAAAGTAAAGGGCTACGTTTATGTTAATACTCTTGTATAAATTAAATTGCTCTTCCCTCGAAATTAAAGGATTAATTTTCCATGGAATCTGGAATAACTGACCAGAATAGCAGGGTGGAATAGGAAATGGATGTCAGTGGCAGTTGTGTGGTTACATTCAGTTCTGCGTTGTCTGCACACTGTGATTGTGAGCAACAGCAAAGCTTCAGTTCCAGGAGAGTATCCATTGCCATCTTGGACGTTTGTGGTTACCTCTGAGAGTGAGCTCGGTAAGCATAGGCTCCTGTGAATAATGGCTGTGGAAAAGCACTATTAGGAAAGTAAATGCGCAAATGCAAAAAACGGGATACATCACAAGCCAGACAGTAGTAGTTTTTCAGTTGTGTCCAGTGTACCCCAGTTCACCTAGGTAACTGGAAATAGACCTTGTGGTGGTGATCCAAGCCAGACAGTAGTAGTTTTTCAGTTGTGTCCAGTGTACCCCAGTTCACCTAGGTAACTGGAAATAGACCTTGTGGTGGTGATGTCCTCCTGGGTGGAGAGGGGGACGGTTACTACCATTAATTCTCTTACTGTAATATTTTTCTATTTTTAATGAGACAAATGTTGGTTCAAATTATTCATTCTGTTAATCTTTATTGAATTGTAGAGAAAGAGCAAGGAATAAAACTGACAAAAGTTCCTGACCTCTTGGTGCCTTTATTCTTTGGGGGAGAGATGCAGTAAGCAAGGTAACAGAAAAGGTAATTTAACTGTGATGTAATAAAATGACAGAGTGATAAGGGAAAGGAGGAGCCACAAATAGGAAAGGGGAGGCCAGCTCCTGGGAGGACAGGAAAGCTGAGCTGAGACATAAAAGCTGGGAGAGAAGTGCCTTAGACAGAACAAAGGCCCTGGAGGGAGGAACAAACTTAGTGTACCTAAGGAAGAGAAAGCTGGCCAGCACGACTGTGCGGGAGGAGAGTGGAGATGCAGCGGGGACCAGGTGAAGGCTTGCATGTCTTTGCAAAGAGTCTGATTATTGTAAACATAGTTGGAAGTCATTGAAGAGTTTTAAGCAAAGGAGTGAAGTGATCTGATTTACATTTTAGAAATATTCCTCTGAAGGGCCACGCACAGTGGCTCCACACCTGTAATCTTAGCACATGGGAAGCCAAGGTGAGAGTATCAGTTGAGCTCAGGAGTTGGAGACCAACCTGGACAACATAATGAGACCTTGTCTCTATTAAAAAAAGGAAAAAGATGCCGGGCGCAGTGGCTCATGCCTATAATCCCAGCACTTTAGGAGCTCAAGGTGGGCGGATCACAATGTCAGGAGTTCGAGACCAGCCTGGCCAACATAGTGAAACCTGTGTCTACTAAAAATACAAAAAGCTAGCTAGGCATGGTGGTGGATGCCTGTAATCACAGCTACTCAGGAGGCTGAGACAGGAAAATTGCTTGAACCTGGAAGGCGGAGGTCGCAGTGAGCTGAGATTGTGCCACTGCACTCCAGCCTGGTGACAGAGTGAGACTCCATCTCAAAAAAGGAAAAGGAAAAGAAAAAATATATTCCTCTGGGAGAGAAACACATGCTTGTGTATGCGTAGATGCATGGATTCTCAATACGTAAAAACATACAGTGATGGTGGTTGCTGGCCTTCTGGAGAGGGTAACTGAGAGAATGGGATGGGAGACTTACTTTATGCTGAGTATCATTTTATACAATTTGAATTTGTATTATGTTCACGTATTACCTTTAGGTAAAGGAAGAATTAACAAATATAAAACAAGTACATCTCAGGTCAATTATTTTTTTTTTAATCCAGAAATTCCCTCCAACTGCTGTGAGGGGGACAGCTTAGAGGGCAGCATAGGCAGAAGCAGGCGACACACGTGAGCTCTAGCACCCTGGTGGAGCCATCGGCCTCACCGCATTCCAGCCCTGCTGGCTGCCTTTCTCTTTCATCAGCTTGCCAAGTTCATTCCCGCCACAGGATATTTGCAGAAAAAGAGATGCAGGGCCGATTCAGGACATCATTTACATCTAAGAAGACCTCTGATAAAGTCAGTGTGGGGAGTAAAGAAAAGAGAGGAATCAAGAACGAGCCCAGGGTTTGACTTGAATAGCAGCTGGGTGACTATATTGCCACTCACGGAGGCAGAGAAGGTGAGGAAATAAACCAGTGGAGAGGTCAAGAAGATGAAGAGTTCTGTTTCAAACATGGTACAGTTGAGATTTCTAGCAGCCATTCTAGTCAGAAGTGTTTGTCAAGTAGAGCATTGGATATCGGGATATGGACTTGAAGGGAGTTCATGGATGGAAATAGAAGTTCAAGAGGCAAGAACATTGATACCTTACTTGGATCTGGATGATACTACCAGAAGGAGAAAATGTATAAGGAGAAAATACAGGAGGACTTCATTCTAGGGTGATTGTAGAGGAGAAGCCATGAAGGATTCCAAGGAGCAGCAGTCGGACAGGTGGGAGGAGAGTCAGGAGTGTGATATCATAGACGACGAAAAATAAAAGTATTTCAAGAAATAGAAAAGTGGACAAATGCTGTGGAGGTTGAGATCAGAATATTGGATTTGGCCACTTGAATAGTCAATTGGCCTTTGCTTGTTGCCTAAGATCTTCAACTAACCTGACCAAATATTTTGAGGGAACCAAGCAGTATTCTAAGCATCAAGGATATGTGATAAATTACAGAAGGATGGTGCTTGATTTTATGAAATATAGCCAAGGAGACAAGTTAAATGAACAAATTCCACAAATGACACTAAATTAAAATTGTGACTAGTGATTAAAGGAAAAGTCTTAAGAGGACTTGAAAGCATCCAACTGGGCCCTAACCTATTTTGGAGAGTCCAGAAGGATCTTCCTGAGGAAGGCATGAAGCTAAGGCCTGAATAAGCAAGAATTTCATTAGGAAGTTGGTGTGTCTGGGACATAGAATGCAAGGGGGTAAATGGCACAAGGGGAAGCAGCAGCCAGGGATGAGATCATGCTGCAGTGAGGAAGTTTTTATTGTAATCAGTGGGGAATCATTAAGTAAAGGAGCCTGATCATCACAGACAGGGCTGGATCTCGTCACGCTGGGTGCTGTGAGGAAGGTGGATTTGATGTGGGGTGACCACCTAAAGGAAGCTATTGCAGTAGCCTTGGAAAAAAGATACTGGTGGCTTTGATGAGGTGATGGCAGTAGAGATGGCAAGAAGTGAATGGATTTGATTTTTGGAAATCATATCCACAGGACTCGGTAATTGAATGTGAAGAGTAAGGAAGATATCAGTGATGACTCCAGGTTTGTGTCATGAGCCACTGGCTGCATGTTGGCCCTGTTCTGTGACAATGGGAGATACTGAAGAAGAAGCAGGTTTGTGAGGAAGTAGCAGGTGTCCTATGTTAGACATCTCAAGTCTGAAATAGCTGAGATGCCAAGTAGGTAATTGAATACAGAGATATGGAGCTCCAAAGAGAGGTCTGGGACAGAGAGATAAATTTCAGAATTGTTAGCATACATAGTTAGAATTTTAACCTTGGAGAAGAGTGTAGGGTAAGACAAAAAAAAAAAAAGGTCCAGCACTGAATAATTTTAGTATTTCAAGGACAACAGATGAAGAGCTATCACAGAAAGAGAAGGAAAACAATAAGCAGGTGTCACAGAGCCCACAGGAATAGTCAGCTTTCTAGAGGTTAATTGAGAATTGAAAAGGGTCATTAAATTTAGCAGTTTTCAGGCTCTATTCATGCGGTGTTGTGTTGTGTTGTATTGTGTTTTGTTTTGTTTTGCGACAGGGCCTTGCTGTGTTGCCCAGGCTGGAGTGCAGTGACTCGATCATGGCTCACTGCAGCCTTGACCTCCTGATTTCAAATGATCCTCCTGCCTCAGCCCCACAGAGTTCTAGGATTACAGGCATGAGCCACCATGCTCAGCCATTCATGGAGTGCTTTTTGTACCCAAATTAGGTGAAGTCCTCTGAGCCCCCTCTCACAACCCCTCCCCCCAAGTGAAATGGAACTGGGCTATGGGGTTATTAATGCCTTCCACACAGGAGATCTGTAGAGTCCTTTAGTGGGCTATCCATGTAGTAGGGCTTTCACTATAGTCTGACTTCAGATTTGAACTCATATCTGCAGAAAGTATTTTTCTGACACTGAATAAGCCTCTTCCTCTTCAAGGGGGAGGTGTTTTTAAATAAACTAACTTTGAACATAGAGAATCAAGAAGGCAGCTTCTCTGCCCACCCCCAACACACAGTCTTATAACAATGGACAGGAAACATTGTAGGACTTGTGATTTTGCTGCTCAGATTTTATGGAAACAGGGCAAAGCATGCTTGTACTTTTAAGCTCCTCGGAATGACCTTTTTGAGTTACTGTGGTAAAAACAAGAAGCCCTTAGAGAAACTTCATTCTTAAAACAAGCACATAAAACAAGTGCATGTGATGCTGGCACAGCTTGGGTGAAAACATAGATTGTTTGCAGAGTCTACAGCCCATTCCTTTCTCTTGCTCTTCCTTGCAGTACAGCTCCCAGCCTGACAGTCTTGGGGAAATAGACACGAGCTTTTCAACAAACGGTCAGTACATGACCAAACTTGCCAAACTTGGGAACACATGCTCTGCCTCTGTTTGTGACAAAGGCTTACAGAATGCTCAACTGTACCTGTGGAGGTGCCTCCACCAAAGCAGAGAAGCTCCTCTCTGATGTCCTTGGAAAGTTTCTATGTCCCTTTTATGGTGTCCCTAACCACTGAATGCTCTCCAGGCTGCAGTGTGTAGTCTTCGTATATTTAAATCAGATTTCTCTGAAATTTGCATATCTTCAAACATTTTTACTGAGCTTGTCACTTAGCATGCATTTATAGTCTGTAAAAACAGACTTGTGGAGGGGAATAGAGGAAACTTGTTCATCATATGTTCAGAGGAAGATTTCCATGTTCATTCTTTTTTGTCGGCAGTGACTTCTCAACAGAGAATGGAACCAGAATCTAGATGTAGAGGTAAAAGCAAGTGGGGCAGGAAGAAAGCTGTGTGAATGAAGGAGGAAGGAACAGACTTGATGGGGGAGGGGGTCAGAGTCATAATGCCAAGCATGTCAGCCTGCACTATGTAGGGCAAATGGGACAACCTCACCCTGAAGAATTCATCCCAGGACCAGCCAGCCTTCCTTGAGCACGCGCAGGGTGCTTCACAGGCACTGTTTTCTTTTATGCCCGTTAACAACCCCATTTTATAGCAGACACGGCTGAGGTTCTTCAAGGTTAAATGGCTTGCCCTGAGCACCGTAACTGTCAAAGCAGAGCAGCGGGAACCAGAAGTCAGTACTTGGGGTCCAAAGCACACACTCTGTGCTGTGTTATCCTGAAAGAGAATATATATTCAGCTGTTAAGGGACTTGCTGTGGAAGCAGAGTTAGGAGTAAGCTACAGGTCTCTCCCAACTCCAGTTTCTCATCTTCATACTCCCTGTGATCCCAGCATGTTGATTGAAAGGTCAGTAGGGAAAGATGGAGGAAATGTTCCTTTCTTTTCCAGGTGTTTCTCTGGAGAGAGATGTGTGGCATTTATAGTCTGATGCCCCTGGCTGCATTGCCACTTGGACATTCTGTGACTTGGATGAACTGACTCTCTTGCCTGCAAAGGTGGCTTCATGGAGGCTAAACGGGCCACAGTTCCCCGAGGAGCCTGGCAACTGAGTTACCCCCATGGGCTCAGGCTGTGTCCTCAGCACCTCCTGGATGGAATGTGTGCAGCCCCTTTTGTCATCTCTACTTTAATTTTGGAGCTGGTTTTGTAGGAGACTGCTCCGTTTGAGAAGATAATCTTTTAAAGTAGGGAAATGCTGAAAGAGAAGGCCAAACAAATCTGCAGCCTACTGAAAGGATAAGGCCACTCTAAAACCGAAGTTTCCTGCCAACACAGCACTCTTCTCCTGAGAGCCACCTAGAGGCTGGAGGAGGTGGAGGGGCCCACCAGGAGTGCAGGTGCCTCCTTAGGGGTTTTTGGACTCCAAAGACTGCCCTAGGTACCAAGTGGTTCATGCCACCTGCTTTCAGCTACTGAAATGAAATGATGTTTGAAAGAGCAAGTCATTTCATTATTCCTGTGGCAAAAACTGCCTTGAGCCATTTTCTCTTAGTTTTTAAATATATGTTCATTTTCGGATAAAACAACCTAGCATAGGAGCCTGCAGCCAGCCCCCTTCCCCTTGTGTGCTGGGCATTGAAGGGCTTGCTTGAACAAGAGTTCCCATAAGTCACAATATCTTTCACGGTGTGGGCATCCTAAATCCCTATCCCCTGGGTTGCAAAAATAGGTTTTCCTAGGTGGAGGCAAGAGTGAGCGATGGAAGGCTTGTTCTCTGATTGTCAGGTAAAGTGAGGGCTGCTTGAGCTGGGTGATAGAAGGAGACATTACTGGGATGAAGCAGGCATTCTCCACAGAGGAAAGGAAAGAGATAATTAGAGCTTTTGCAAGAATGGGGCTGTCTGGAGAAACAATAATAAAGGACATCAACAGTGGTGAATTTTTTCATACTTTTAAAATGACATGTGTACAAACAGCATGTGGAGCTTCGTTAAGCTGGACTGTGACACAGTTTTGCCTGCACTGCTGATGGCTCTCTTGGAGCGATGTGATGGCACATGCCAAGGGAGGGCTCTCAATTACCACTGACTGCACACAGCTACCTTCTGAGTTCTTTGCACACAGCTACCTTATGAGTTCTTTGCACACAGCTTTTGTATCTTTGCCTCTATCATACTGCTTTTGGTTCTAACATTTAGCTTGCATGTAACTGATGTTTTAATTGATTTGGGGGAAAGCAGATGATTGTTTCTGTTTTAGAACTGTCTCAATATGATTTAGTGTTTTTTATGAAATTGTTGAGGAGCATGGGCTTTTCTAAATTGCAAGTTCTCCTTCTCTTTGAGAAGCAGACAGACCAATGTCCAGCTTTGTGATTCACGGGGCTTTGGTTCCAGCACCCTGGGCTGCTGACTTCTGTCTATCCAATGGTTCTCTTCTCAGCCCTGCAGAGCATTATGTCAGCCAACTCAGCAAGCTGGGATCCAGTTCTGTTTATTGGAGTCTAATAATTTTCCCCCTATCATGCAAAGCCTGGGATGGAGGAGAACGTAAAGTAGATGCATTCCATTCCCAAAACACCTGCAGCTGCTTTACCTGGACCCTGGGCCTGATGAAATAAAATGCATTAAGATCTAATATAATACATTTCTGTGCTACACATTCTGCCTTGAGCATTGGGTCAGCGGATGTGGTGTAATCCAGGGATTGCTGCTGGTGGGAGTGTAATGGCTAATGCTTTCCAACAAGCTTCCCTGTAACCACCTGCTGTTCCCAATATGTACTTACAAATGAGCTATGAGGTCAGTGAGCTGTCCTGAGCTCTAAAAAATTGTTGACCTTGCTGGAAAAATGTGATTTAAAAAAAAAAAATAAATAAGGTTGCTTGATCATTTAAGGAAGATATTTGTCATTTATTTTTGAAATAGATACTTTAGATACCAAGTGGTACCTATGAATTAGTTGCGATTTGGAGAGTCAACACAGGATGCTTTGGGAGGTCTTGGATAGGTTATGTCTGCTGGAACTCATGTGCATCCATAGGAATTACAGTCTCTGATTTACTGCAGAACGGGACATACCTGCCTCGGCCCCGTCGTCATGCTGCACCCAGCACAGGCTGTGGGGGTGATGTGCAGGTGTCTCTGCACAGACAGCAGCATGCTGCCACCTCGGGCTGCACACCAGCAGAGCGTTTTACAGTACCTCATCCCCAAGGCTCATCACTATTTTTAGGTCCTCCTTCAACTTTTGACAGTTTGAAATTTAAATAAGCAAGGAAGTGTAAAACATTTGCAAATGAGGTAAAAACACCTGAGCAGCTGGAGCTGCGACCCCGCCCTGGTCTGTGGCTTTAATAAAACAGCCACTTGGGGGAGCTTCCAAGTGAGGGATCTGCAAGAAAGCAAATGCTTAATTATAGTCCAGAAATATCCAGAGCTGTCCAGTTTTGCCAACTTGAAATAATTATTTTTACTTCAAGATAAAGCCAATAAGCAACATTACTGTCTGGCACTGATTGAATAAAAATGTCAGGGATTCAACTTTTTGTGACTTTCTCCATCACTTTCTTTGTCTCCCTCAGGAAATCTGTGTAAAAGGCCAGTTCTAACACCTACTCAGTTCTTAGGGGTTGGAGGGAAATGCTGGCCTGTAAGGTCCTGAGGCCTCAGCTAAGGGTAGAAGCCCCACCTAAGGCAGGATGTAAAGTGGGCTCCTTCCCTCTGCCCTCCAGCTCCTGCTCTACCCACCTCCCCAGACCCTGACAGTAGCCATTCCCTGTGGCCTTTGGGGGAAGGGAACCAGTGGTTGCTACTTGATTTGGTTCAGCTGCCCTCAGTGCCTAGCCTGCCAGCATTGCCAAGAGGTAAAGGACACAGAACACAGACCCAGCCCAACCTTCTAGGTTGATTGACACCTTGGAGTGTTCCTTTTGGGCAGTGATTGATGTTGATTTTTGTATGTAAGTGAGATGTTGTTACAATTTTCACAGTACTTAGAACAAGGTGTTGGGTGTTGTGGCACCTTTGCCTAATGATGGCATTTGTGCAGATTGTTCTCAGTCATGTAGGTTTAGTCTCAAAACACTCTTCTCTGTGTAAACAAAGGAGGTGTAGCTGTGGATGAGAGCATCTGAATGAATTGTATCCATTTCAGATGTTAGCTTTAAAAACTGTAGGGTCAGGTTAGAAGTTTGGTTCCCACCAAATGAGCAGTTGTTGAGATCTGCATGTCAGACCTTTATGAGACTTGGAAAAATGCTCCTGAGTTCAGTATTCTGCCGGGAATGTGTTTCTAAGGCCCTTTATGTATTGGACATCTTCAGGTTTATGTGGCACATGGGTCATTAGGGCCTGCCCTTGGCCCCATTTGTGCATCAGGAGAGCTGAGTCTAGATGTGCTGGTTTAATATTCATGAGTGGCCTCTATTGAAATACTCTGTCCTCCCGAGTCTCCCCACCCCCCACCATGCATTTCAGGGTGAGCTGAAAACTGCTTCCTGCATTTCTCATTCACATGGGATTCTTTCAGGATTGATCTTTAGATGGGTCTTGAATGTGTTTTTGCCTTATGGCATAGTCTTGTCTCTCTGGTAGTGACAGTCAAGGAAGTGATCGCTCTGCCCCATCACAGCCACAGGGTTGGGAGGGGTCCCGGGATGACAGCCGTCAGTGGTTCAGCCACTGCGGCTGTCTGGACAGGTAGCCCCTTCTTTTGTTCCTGTTCCATGTGCCCCTCCTGATGCTGTCTGCTCACTTGAAGGATGTCTTCTCAGATGGAGGGTGTATTTGGTAGAGACCTTCTCCCAGATTACTGACTAGTACTACCTGCTATGGTTGGGCCTTCTCATTAGTCCTACTCTCCCTCTTCCCAGGCCCAGGGCAGCCTGTCAGAAACCAGGATGGTGGCAGGCAGAGAGAGGCCTCAATCCAGAGGGCCATGGAAGGTAGAGCCGTGGAACAGATTGTTTACATAGCTGCTGTTTCACGCTCCCTTTTTAATCAAGGGCTCATCCCAAATTGTTCTTCAGTGCCAGCAAGCAAAGAGACGCTTACACAAGTTCTTGAGCGTTTTGTACAGACTTACCGAACACAACTCAGGCATCCTTAAAGAAGCTCTGCAGCTTTCTCCTGGACCAGATTTCATGAAAATCCAGTATTCTTGGGCTCTAAGGAACAGGGTAACTAGTCATGTGACTTGGCAGGGGAAAGGGCTATGTTTAAACCACCTTTAGCAGGGAAATCACATCTTCAACCACTTTGCCTTGACTATTCTCCTTTCTTTTTAGGGGTTGAACATCCTTTAACCATATTCCCCTACCCCTTATCCTCCTTTATCCCTTCAAAGCACAAAATGCTGTATAGCTACAGTAAGCAAAAATCTTTTGTAATGGTTTTAAAATCACATGCTGCCGAACAATAGGGCCATAAGGAGAGTGTAGATATGGGATCGTATGTAGGTGAATGAGTGAATTTGATTTTTTTTATTTGCACAAATTTGTGGGGTACATGAGAAATTCTGTTACATGTATATCATGCATATGATCAGGTCAGGGTATTTATGGTATCTTTATCACTGGAGTACTATACATTTTTGTTAGGTACAGTCATCCTGCTCTACTATCTAACATTGAATTTATTCCTTCTATCTTACTATATGTTTATACCCTTTAATCCACTTCTCTTTATCCTCCTCCCTCCCCACACTCACCCTCCCAGTCTCGTCTCTTTTCACTTTCTACCTCCATATGTTTAAATTTTTTAGCTCCTGAATATAAGTGAGAACATGGGATATTTGTCTTTGTGTGCCTGGTATATTTCACTTAAGATAATGACCTCCAGTTCCATCCATGTTGCTGTAACCGACATGAATTCATTCTTTTTGACTGAAGAGTATTCCTTTATGTATATATACTACATTTTATTCTTTCATCCATTGATGGACACTGAGGTTGATTTCATATCTTTGCTTTTGTGAATAGTGCCACAATAAACATGTTAATGCAGGTATACCTTTGATATATTGATTTCTTTTCCTTTGGGTAGATATCCTGTGGTGTGATTGCTAGGTGAAATGATAATTCTATTTTTAGTTTTTTGAGAAATCTCCATATTGGTTTCTATAGTGGCTTTCCTAGTTTACATTCCCACCAACAGAGGGAGTTCCCTTTTCTCTGCATCCTCACCAGGATCTGCTACTTTTTTTGTCTTTTTAACAATAGCCATACTGATGGGGGTAAGATATCTCATTGTCGTTTTGATTTGTATTTCTCTGGTGATTAGTGATGCTGAGCATTTTTTTTCATATACCTGTTGACTGTACATTTCTTTTGAGAATTGCCTATTCATGTCCTTTGCCCAGTTTTTGATAGGATTTTTTTCCCTCATTAAGTACCTTGTGTACTCTCAATATTAGTCCTGTGCCAGATGAATAGTTTGCAGATATTTTCTCCCCTTTGGCAGGTTTTCCCTTTGCCTGGTTGATTCTTTCTTTTGCTATGCAGAAGCTTTTAGTTTAATTAAGTCCTATTTGTCTGTTTTTGTTTTTGTTGCCTGTGCTTCTGAGGTCTTAGTCATAAATTCTTTTCCTAGATCAGTGTCCCTAAGAGTTCTCTCTAGGTTTTCTTCTAGTGTTTTTATAGTTTCGGGTCTTAAGTCCTTAGTTCATTTTGAGTTGATTTGTGTGTGGTATACTCTGGATAGGGGTGCAGTTTTACTCTTCTGCACGTGGCAGCCCAATTCTCCAAGCACCATTTATTGAAAAGGATTTCCTCTCCCCGGTGTATGTTCTCATTGGCTGTCAAAGATCAGTGTCTGTGAATATGTGGCTTTATTTGACTTTGATTATACTATATAACTTTTTTTAAATCTGGGGAAAAAAGAGTTACGTGATACCCTAGATAATAAACTAGA
The DNA here is from genome assembly GCF_001604975.1 of Cebus imitator. NCBI lineage: Eukaryota > Metazoa > Chordata > Mammalia > Primates > Cebidae > Cebus > Cebus imitator. Next base: position 7,992,884 of record NW_016107339.1, on the reverse strand, counting down.
GCTGCCGTCATAGATCAGCAGGTCAGTTCTGTGTTATCAGTGTTTTTATCACTTCTGGATGCCACCGTCCTTGGCCCTCTCTGGAAAGGCCCTTACTGGTTTCTAACAAATGGTGCAGAGGAAGTGTTAAGGCTGGCCTAGCTAACACGACTCTAAATCCCCTGTGCTTTAAAACTGCTTTTAAATTGAAACTGCTTTTAGATTTTCATTGAAAATCTCTCTTCATGCCCAGCTTGGATCCCAGAATTCAATCAGAGAGCAATCCAAAGTTCATAAAACTTGTAGTAGTTTCTGGAAACAGATCTGTGAGTACCAAGAAGAGAGGATAAAGATTCATCCCACCCATCAGTCACCCCTCCACCCCTACCCACCATCTCCTGTATCCAGGACAACCCCCCTCAGACACCAAAATGCATTTCACCATTGGCTGCTGTCAGCAGATAATATCTGCTCAGCATTGGGACAAGTTTCAGCACATAACTTCCTGTTAGTGAATGATCCTGACAGGAGAAAGAATTGAGCTTAATTTATGCCATCTAATAACCTCACTGCAGCAACTTGGGAAGTTAGCCTTCTAGAGCTTCCCCCAGACTTTTCTCCAGTGAATTACAGTGCCATATATTCTCATTGCTACCAGCACTGCTCCCAAAATTTATCTGCTGTTTAATAGTTTTTACCTTTCAAAAATGCAAGCTGGCCAGGCATGGACTTTTGAAAGCATTCCTCCCGCCTGGGCCTCTCAAAGTGCTGGGATTAGAGGGTGCCTTCTAATGCCAGCAATCCCAGCACTTTGAGAGGTCGAGGTGGGTGGAACGCTTGAAGCCAGGAGTGTGAGGCCAGCCTGGGAAACACGGTGAGACCTTTCCTCTACAAAAATAAAAAACAAAACATAGGTGTGGTGGTGCATGCCTGTAGTTGCAGCTACTGAGAGGCTGAGGCAGGAGGATCCCTTGAGCCTGGGAGGTTGAGGCTGCAGTTAGCTAGGATCATACCACAGCACTCCAGCCTGGTGACAGAGCAAGACCCTGTCTCAAAAAAAAAAAAAAAAAAAAAAAAACCAAGTGGCAAGGAGTGTCTAACAGGTACACAGAACTTGAGCAGAGAAATAAGGTGTTTTGGGCTGGTAGAAGGCATATCAGGGTGGCTATTGTGCTAGAGGGTAGAGGGAATATCAGGGTAGCTACTGTGAGTGTCACTCTCTATTTCCTCTTCCAGAGTCCTGGGGCTCTCACATCCACCAAGTTGGCCACCTACTAGCTGGCAGAATGCAAGCTAAGCAAACATGGAGGGGGGCCAGACAGAGCCCCTCCCTTCCACCCCAGTCTGTCTTTGACTAATGAGGTGTTAGGCTGAGCTAGGAGCCAAGTTAATTCCAGTGGTAATCCATTTCCTGCTGCTTTTATTCAGCCAGCACCATTCATCAGAAGGAGAGGAGAGCCCCTGGGACCTTCTGAATCATCCCAATGTCTTGAAGAAAGGGAAGGGAAGGGGCAGCAGGGGTCCTCCCGCCCCTTATTATAGATGCCGAAAGTACAGAAATATTTCAGGACTTGGTGACAGAAATGTCTACAGACACATCCTGTTGCCATCCTGCTGGTGCTCCTACCCTAAGCCCTGACTGGCATCAGGTTCTCCCTCACCGGGTAGGCTTTCCTACAAAAAGATGATTTTGCTTGTTAGATGGAGGATGCATATTGAGGCCATCCACGCCTCTGCTGCAAAGTCCTTTAGGAGAAAGACAACTGGTATCCAATATCTTCAAGTAATGAACTTATCAGTAAATATAACATATGAACTCATTAATCTTAACTTTGCTTTTGGACCAAGTGGGAGCTCGGCTTCTCGGGAGACAAAAATTTCAACTCTTGTTATTTTCCTTAAACCCAATCCCAATTTAGAGTCAAACATATTGCCCTGCTCTCCCTGGGAAGCAGTTAATAATGTGTTTTCTCACACAGTGGATGGCCCAAGCTCCGCTGGGTCACTCTGCCCCCCAGGCTGTGTACATGTGCCCTTGCACACAGCCTGGGCTCAAGACTTCCTAGTAGGGTGTAGCTTCAAGCCATATCCTTGAGACTGGTTGGCCCCCAGCTATTGAGGACACCACACACTCTCCTTCTCTCAGGCTGAGGAATATAGGTGAAGTTAATCTTGAAAGTTAAGGCTATGGAATCTTCATCTTAAGGGTGTTGAAACTGTTCATCCTGGCCACTTCGTCCTTGCTTGGGCTCTTGCCGTTCTTCTAAAAGCAGTCTCTACATCTCCCAAAAGAAGCTGAGGATGTGAGGAGGGATGAGTCACAGTTTGCAAGGGGTGGCTGCCTGTTCTTTGTGGCCTGGTTGAGGGCTTAAGGTAGCTTGGAGAACAAGTGAAGAGAGTGTGTACCTAGTCAGGCTGCTGTGGGATACCTGCTCCAGACAGTAGGGGAGCAGGTTTAGAAACGGATTCACCTGGAAGCTTGCTCCTGTGGACCTGATCCAAGTGCATGGGGCCTGGAGGTGTGGTGAGATGCTGATGGGATGAGAAGGTGGTGAGGAGCCAGCCAGCACTGGCAGGTGTCTTTCTAGCCCTGATCTTGTTCTCCCCAGCATTCCCGAGAGGGCCAGCAGACCCTGGAGACATCAGATATCTGTGCTACACATGCGTATCAACTGCTCTAGAAATTGACTGGGAAGTGGGAGGGAATGGGTGACACCCTGGTGGTGCAGCTGTGCTCCCCTGTGTTCCTGAGCCTGGCTCCCAGCTCCCTGCAGCAGTCCCGTCATTGTTCCCGACCCAGAGCAACTTCACCTGTACTGGCTCCCTGCTCGGTAGGCCTCTTGATCTTTCATCACTGGTCTTTTTCTCTTATTTGCCAGACCAGTGTGTCTCCCTTGGATCTCTCTGCTCCAAAAAGAGACTTGCAGCCTCCTGCACTTCTGGGAGGAAGGGACAGTTGGGAGGCCTTGAGTGTGGGAATCTCAACCTCTCCCACCTACCGGTGGAGTTAGAAGTATCAGGTTCCTTGGAGATGGTGATTAGAGCCCAACATTGCTGTCCTTTCCTCTGTTTCTAAGGTCTTTTCTAGCACTAGAAATCATCCATTTTCCTTTTAGAGCCCCCACTTACTTGTGGGTTGTGGTTTGATCACTCCCACCATCCTCTCAAGCCTTGGCTATACAGGAGGTGGAATGTCATTTAAGATGTAATCATTTCTCCTGCCTCCTAGAAATTGTGGGCATCCTGTGGTGGATATCACAGTTTGACTGAGCCAACCAAAATGCGGAGCTGACAGCCTGTGCTCTTCTGCTTCCATGGTGCGGGAGTGGGGCGCAAAGCCACTGATTCCAAGGCCAGGCTGTATCTCACCACAGCCATCACCTTAGGGTTCTAGCCTTCAAGGGTCCAGGCAGGGGTAGCCTCTGAGCAGCCACAGCTGGTGAGTTGGGAGGGTGTCGGATGGGCTTGAGCAGTTGTGGAATGTAAAGTGTTGACCTTCTTGCTATGAGCGGTGTTGTAGTGAGCGCTCTGCTGCAGCAGGAGCCCCTGCAGTGACCATTGTCTACCCACTGGGAGGCCCTTCCATCCTCTGGACAAGGGCGAGAGTGAGGCTCCGCGCACTTGGAGGCCACCCTAACAGTCTCTTTCCTCTGCTTCTCCCACTACTGCAGGTTACGTGTTCTGTATGTTACATCGCCTCCCCGAGCAGCATGACTGCACATTCGACCACATGGGCCGTGGCCGGGAGGAAGCCATCATGAAAATGGTGAAGCTGGACCGGAAAGTGGGGCGCTCCTGCCAGCGCATCGGGGAGGGGTGCTCCTGAAGGCCAGGCATGGCCACCACATGACGCTGTTCTTAGTTCACTAATGTTAGCCTTATTTAGGACAAAGTCAGCCAGACACCTTGTACTGGGCACGCGTCAGACTACAGCCAGTCCGTTTCCTTTCTTTAGCCAGCCATCCTGGTACTGTAGTTTAGGGGTTGATGGTGGTTGAAATTGATTTCTGGCTGGTTACTAAGGTGCCTGCTAGCCATTGTATAAAATTAAAACATGAAGAATATTTTTTTTTGAGCATGGCTAGTGGATTTAAAACAACACATACCTGTCACTGCTGGAGTCAAACTTATAAAAAGCCTTAAGTGGAAAGTGTTCCAGACGGAGACTCTGAGTTAATAGAGGAGTAGAAGCTGGTGTTAAAGTTCCCACGACGCACATGGCTTTGCCAGAAACTCTGTTTAATGTTCGGCCTTTCACCTCTTCACTTATCCTTAGTCCCAGTAGCCAGGATACCTGACGGCCACGTGTGCCTTGGCCACGGGAGGCTGCTGAGATTGGCCACATGGCTGAGCTGGGTGGTGGCCTCACTCTCCCACAGAGCTGGAAACGGGGGGTGGGGGACAGAGTCTTAACGGAAATTTTTTTACCTGACTTGCTATGAAAAAACTCATCACACAAGAAGAGAAACAGTAACCTCACTTTGAAAATTAGCTCCACTCAAGACTAGTCCACGAACAAGACCCGCCTTTTCTACACGGGATCCAAGGTCACGAGAAGCGGCCAGAGTGCCCTGCCCCCACCAGCTCTGGTCTGCCATTCGCCAGTGCAGGGATCTGGCAGGGATCAGATGCGGCGAATGGCAGCACAGCGCGGTAGCCGGGTCTGCACACTGGCTTCTGCAGCCAGATTTCTATATTGGAAGTTTTTTAAAAAGACATTTCATAGCCAACAAGAATCAGTAGAAGTGCTGGGGGCAGCCGGGAAAGCTGCCACCCATGGGCTCTGCCCCTTCCAGCTGGAGCCTCCCGTGCCTCCAGGGGCCAAGAGGATGATGCCGCGGCCTCCATTCTCCTTTCTATGCAGCCCCATAGTCCAAGGACACCCAGTCCACATCTACCACATAGCAAGTTTAGTAAGGGAAGGCAGCATACTTCATAGGGACAGTGGGTTTGGATCTGTCTAGAACAGCAGTTTGTGGCTGTAGCCCAGCTCCAAGAGTGGTATTTGCTCTCGTGGGTGAGGGCTTGAGGGGACATTTCTCCACCTGTGCCCCTTCATGTTCACGGAGGAGTGGAGCAGCTGAAGCTGCTCAGGCCAAGTGGGGAAGGGTGGAGGTGGGCCTGGTTGCCCTGTTAGGAAATCACCACTAGTCAGGTGGGGCTGCGGCTGGTTGGACAGATCAGGGTTCCCTTGAAAGCCCAGGCAGGGTGAGCGGTCCCAGTGGTCCTAGTGCTGCATCTGATCCAGGTCGGTGAGCGCAGGAGGCCCCTGCAGAGGCAGCGCGGATCTGCCCACACAGAGGCTACTGGAATGGTTTAACCCAGCAACTTTCCTTTTTATAAAACAACAAATGGTTCAACTCTGTCTGCAAATTAACAGCTGAACACCTGCAACTACAATGTTTTTTGATCCAAGTACTGAACTAGGAAATCATGCTCTTCCCACCCTCCACCCCACCAGAGTGGAATCCGCTGCAAAATCCCAGCCTTAATTCTTGCTTCAGGACCCAGACCAGTGTCTTGCTCTAGGGCAGCCCAGGGCAGAGGGGCCAGGTCTGCCCAGCGTTTACCACTGCTGTCAAGCCACAGCCCTTGGCCACTGTATGGGCCATCCTCAGTGAGGCAGCCCTGCCTAGGCCTCCGCCAAGCTCTGGTCCCGAAGAGGCTGTGCGTGCCCTTCCTGTCCCTCCCCAGGCCCTACCCACTGCCTGCAGTGTGGAGGCCGCAGTGGGAAGGAGCCCTGGGGAGCCAGGCGGGGTGGGGCGAAGCCCATGTTCGCTTCCTGACTTAGAGCTGGGGGGTGGGGGGAGGGCTTGTTCCCCTGCAGTATCTGCTCTGTGAAGTTTGTTAAATGTAAGGAAAGCTTAAATTCTTGTATCTTTAAAAGAGAAAATCTTATTTAACCCTTTTGTGTTCTAGATTTACTTACACACATAGCCTAGAGCTCAGTTTTAGTTTTAACATTGTGAAGATATTAAAAGAATCTTGTAACTTTATTCTTTTTTCTCCTGCTGAAAAAATTAAACCAATCGTACGGAAGTTTGGCTTTCTTTGTTTCACCCATTCTCCTAAGTACCCCCTGGGTTGCTGGAAAACTGACCCATTTCCCTGGCCAGGGCTGGAAAGAGATGGGGGCCTTGGGTGCAGAGTCGCTGCAGTACTTGGGGGCACTCGTTCAGTAAGTGTCCAGGCTAAGCAGCCAATTCCTTGCTTTCTGTTGGGGGTCTCTGGCCTGGGAAGCTGTGGGACTGGCCTTGGGCTAAAGGTGGGTCTGTGGGCCAAGCCCATGCCAAGGACGCTACACACTAGGGGAGCCCCAACCCTGAGGGCTCCCAGTGTGGCTGGGGTGGGTGCTGGGTCCTGAGGGAAGGCAGCATCTCCCAGACCTGAACCTTACCCTAGGATGGGCCTCCAGGGTGATAACGAAAGCCCCTGAAGGCTGGCTTGGAGAGAGGTGCGTGCTGTGGCACTGTGGTGTGTAGGATGAACTTAATACATCTGTAAACGCTTAAAAACATTTGGGAGGTAGGGGCAAGGCACAGGAGTAGCACCTGCCCCCAGTACTTTTAGGACAGAGATACTAACTACATAGTTGTCACGAGCATGATGAAAAATCCTCAGAGGAAATCAGAAGACCCCAGTGGCAGTGAAGCACCACGTGGGCAAAGGGCAAGAGAGAGCCGGGTGACCTGGGTGCAGGGCGGGCAGCAGTGAGCTGCGCTCTGCCCCACGGCCCACAGGAACTGGGTCTGCATCAACTCCCTCCTGACAGCTTCAGAAAGGCTTTTATGCCAACAAAAACACCCCAAGTGAGCAGAGGTCATGCCACTGCACTCCAGCCTGGGTAACGAACGAAACTCTGTTTCCAAAAAAAAAAAAAAAATCCACGGCGAGAAGAGGAAATGGTGGGAAGAGGAGGAGTAACCTAACCTTCCTGCTGGGTGGTGTGAGAAACAGGAAACCAGGGGTAAGAGTGGGCCGTGGTCTTCAAGGGAGCCATTGGCAGCACATTCAAGGAACTGTGAGCAGCCCCTCTAGCCCCAAGAAGGGGGTCACCAAGAGAGGGCCCCAGATGGGCAAACAGTCACAGAAATAACCAGGAGAAGACTGCAGGAGTCTCAATAACTGGCTTCCTGTGCAGCTGTTCTCAGCTACGAGTGGGGAGGCTCCAGCAAGGGAGGAGTGAGGGGAGACTTGGGACCCGGGGCGCGCTCTGGGGAGACTCAGCACACAGCACCAGGCCTGCAAGGTGGCCCCATGCCTTGTCACCACTGGGGTCTGTCAGGGGGCTTGGAGAAAGTCAGAGAATCATAGATAGATACAGACAATTAAGCAAATAGTAACATATTAGTGCCCAACCAGAAATACCCAGGAAGAGGAGCCACAAATCCTGTCACTCAGCTGTGAATAATATTATTTATATACAAATGTAAACACACACAAACAGTAGTGAATATTGCTCTGGTGAAATGTACCGGATCTCACGGAGGAGACTGGAAGAGGGAAAGAACGTGCCTGTGTATTGGTAGAGGGTAAGAGAGCCAAGTTCTTGTTCTTTCTTAGTAGGAAATCAACAAAGGATGTCCAAAGCTGAAAACGAGAGAGCAGTATGTTACTTAGAAATATGGAGGTAAAAGAGGAAGAAGCAAAAAGTTCAAATTCATTTTCTTTGGGGTAGGAAATGAGAATGCAGTAGGCCTTATATTTACAACTACAGTTAAACGTGTAATATTGACTGAAAAATTGAAACGCTTTAATAAGTGAATGATGGGATCCCTTCCTGGGAATTGGGAGGCTGTCTTCAGAAACCTACCTCATTGTTCTCTGAAAGTAGGTTTCAGAAGTTCAGGTCTCTGAGATGCAACGTGGAGTGCTGGTTTTCATCAGAGCTGCTTTGGAAAATGCAGGCACCTGGCACATCACAACGCAGCACATGCTTGAAAATGGGGAAGGCCAAGGGCAGTGACTCGTTCTTACAATCCCAGCACTTTCAGAGGCCAGTCTGGGAGGATCCCTTGAGCCTAGAAGTTCAAGACCAGGCCACATGGTGAGACCTCATCTCTATGAAAAAAAAATTTTTTTTTTCTTTTCAAACCTATGGCATGTGGTGCAAAGAAAATTTTTAATAGCTATGGGCTTGGGGTGGGGTTTGGCGGTACATGCCTGACAGCTAGTGGGGAGGTGGAGGCAGGAGGATTGCTTGAGCCTGGGAATTGGAGGCTGCAGTGAGCTAGGATTGTGCTACTGCACTCCAGCGTGGGCAACAGCCTGAGAGTCCATATCTAAACAAATATGTGTGTGTGGGTGGGTGTATATATATATATGTGTGTGTGTGTGTGTGTGTGTGTGTGTGTCTGTGTGTATTTTATTATATTTTTTTTTAACTGAAAAACCCTGGGAAAGGTGGCTGTGGCAACACCAAGTTTATTGTTACTCGAAGGCTTTTCGTAATCAGCACACCTTGAGAAAAGTTGCCCTGGTTCATTGAGCACTTAACTGTGTGCCAAACACCTGAGAAACTCTCCCGTGATCCTGTGGTTACACTTGGTACTTAGAGTAATCAAATTCACTCCCTGAATCAGGTCGCCCCAGAAGTTCCTGTCTCCGGGCTTCTACAGTGTGATGTCCAGCAACCCAGATGCCTGGCTGGGCAGACGCATGGAATGTCAGCTTTCCCTTGGCTTAACTGCTGTGCCCCAATTGACACAAACACAGAAGGCTGTTTCCTGCCCATCACTGGAGAGAGTCTGGGATAGATGAAGTGCCTGGAGCAGGAGGGTGGGCAACCTCGAGTGCGTGCCAGGCCTAGGCCTGGCCCTCCGGCCGCACACCTGCACACCATCTGCGGCATCGCACAGGTTTGGGTGATTGAACTGTTGATAAATGAGCAAGCTCCCCACACCCGGACCTTATTAAAAGGCTTTTTGAGTTTCCGCTGGGAAGGACTCCACACTTCGGGCTCCCCTCGTGGCCACCTCTTCCAGGCAGCCCCTTGAATTTGTGCAGTGAGGAGTGTGAGTTGAAGAGGCCTGGGGGACACATCACAGGATTCAGTGGGAGAATTCACTGACAGGGAGCTGGAGTGGTCTCTCGAGTCCTGAGGCCACACCTACCAAACACCAGGAGGAGCTGAAGAGGAGGGAGTCCCGGGGCAGGAGAGGGATCCACTCTGCGTGACAAGGTACTCAAGTTCAGGGCACGGGTGGGGACAAGACTTAGACCCCAGAGGTGGAAGCTCTGAGTCTGTGCCTTGAGAGCCCCATTAGGCGTCTTCCAACCCACAGCCCTGGCTAGAGTGACTTTCATTCAACACCTGCTATCTGCCAGGCACTGTCCCAGACACAGGATATGGTAGTGACCCAAATGACAGCCTACAGCAAGAGGGAGCAAAATAAGGGATGTGCAGAGAATATTGGGTGACAGCCATACATGACACGCAGGGGGAGAAGCATAGGGTCTGAGGGCCTTTCTCTGCAGTGGGCCTGGAGAGCCCTGCCTGCCGTCTGGGGGTTCGGTCAGGCAGCCACTGTGGGAAGAACAGCCTGCAGGGAGCGTGGAGAAGGCAGACCAGAGGACGCTGCTGGCTGGTCTGGGAGGGCAGTGGGAAGGCTCAGTGCCCCAAGGTGGCGGGGAGGTGGTGAGAGGGGCCGGATCCTGGAGTGATTTTTGAGGCTGTGGGTGGGTGGGGAGAGAAAAGAGGAACGGTAAACAGCTTCTAGTTTTGGCTGTGAGCCACTGGAAAGACAGAGAGGCTGTTAATGAACAATGGGCAGGAGTGTGAAGGGGGTTGGGTCAGAGCAGACCGCTGAGGTGTAGACGAGGCACCCAGCTAGAAATGCATGTGGTGGGCAGGTGCCTGGACACACCGTTCCAGGGCTTCATGGACGGGTCCTGGCTAGACATGGGCATTTATTTTCCAATAATTTTTATGGTAGTAAAATACACAATGTGCAGTTTGCCGCCTGAACTGTCTTTCAGTGTACAGTTTAGTATTACCCCAATCTTCATAATGTGGTACAACCAGCACCACCATCCACCTCCAGGACTTGAAGTGGAATCATACAGTGCTTGTCTGTGTCTGGTTGATTTCATCTAGCACGATGTGCTCCGGGCTCACCCACGTGGTGGACGTGTCTATGTCCTTTCTTAAGGCTGGTGCTACTGCGTTGTGTGACAGACCACACTGTGCTTGCCTGCCCCTCAGTCAGGGGCGCTGGGGCTGCCTCCATGTTGTAGTTATTGTGAATAAGGCCACTGTGGCTGTCGGTGGGCAAATGAGATAAGCAGTTCTGAGTCACCTGCAGACAGCTAGTATTTAAGGCCATGAGCTGGGGGTGTAAATGGAGAAGAGACAGATGGAGGCTGTGCCTGGGGACGCCATCCAAGGAGACGAGGAACCTGCAGAGGAGACCCAGAAGGAGCCACCAGGAAAGCAGGGAAAGGAGCGTTTCAAGGAGCAGGGAGTGGCCCCTTCTGGGATGTGCTCTCCAGGCACCAGCCACCTTGGCACTGGGGGCTGACTCCTGGGAGGGAAAGTGGGAAGGCTGGCCAGCTGGACCTCTTTTTCAAGGAGTTTTGCTTCAATGGAAGCAGACAAATGGGCAGCAGAGTGGATGTGGGGACGAGGGAGCTTATTTTTGAATAAGAAGTTGCTGCATATTTTTGTGCTATTGGAATGATCCCATGGTGAGGGAGAAATTTGGGAGCAATGCCCATGATGGGCCGTAGTGCACAGGCTGGCACGTGAGGGCATGGGGCAGGCAGGTGGGGATGGGATCCTTCTGCTGTTTAGACATAGGGAACAGGGTTGTGAGGAGTATGTGAGGTTGGGTGAGGGGGAGCAAGGGTTTGGTGGTGCACTGGTGGCGTTTACTGGGAGACAGAGCCTGTGCCTGAGCCCCTCCCTTGTGATTGGGCCTTGGCAGTGTGTTCATGTTCCCAAGATCTTATAAAATTTGCAAGAGCAAGATACTTTAACTGCCACTGGTTAAAACCATTCCCTCCTTCCATCCCAACTTTCTTCCTTCACGCTTCCTCTTCTGTTGGATGGTCTTGAGGCCACATGGCACTTTTGGGATCTGGCTAAGGGTTAGCAGAGTTGGGGACATGATTCTTTTGAGGTTAGTGGGATATATTTGTGCAGTTCACAGTCACTTCCGCATTTAGTAGGTCATCCCAGTCATCCTGGGGTAGGGCTGGCTTCAAGAACATGCTCCTTGTCCACTGCCTGTCACCTGGTGTGGCCACTGGAAGGAGCAGGGCGACAGCTGTACTGTGATAGGAACCTGTCCTATGGGACAGAACAGGGAGTACAGGTCGTGGAGGAGGATGAAGCTTGAAATGTGGGGAGCCGGAAGTCTGTGGAAGATTCTTCCCGCCAGCAGGTGTGAGAACTTAAACCAGGAAGACTTGATTCTCATCAATACCTGCTTGATACAGACATTTCCTCTTGCCAGGAACACGCTCGACAGGGCCGCACAGCCCATCAGAAGCGCACCACCCTCTTGTCAGAGCATTGAAGACGAGTTGAGGAATGCTGGGTGTCCTCTAGAATCTTGCAGCTCAGACATGAAAGGAACTTGATAGCCGTTCTCCCACGTTTGACGATCCTAAAAATGTACGTGGCTATGCCAATAAGAGTTGCGAAGATGAAAGAAACTTTCTCAAGTATCAATAATTCAAAACAGAGACCAACCATGCTAGCAGAAAGATTGAGGAATCTATTCCCACATATTACAAGATCATTATCATGGGAAGGGATGATCAAAGAGGACACAGCCAAGCAACGTAGGAATGGTGTGACAGGTATGTCACTGTCAGTGAGGCTGGACTGCAGACCTTTGGGTATTTATCGACTTTAAAACTTGTCATCTGCTGTGAATTTTCTTTTCCCATTTTGTGCCTAATTTTGGAGTCAGATTTTTTTTCTTAAAGGGTGGCTCCCAAACTGTATAAACTTCCGGCCCTGTGTACCCTGGGGAGACTCAGAGCCCCACCCCCGGGGGGGCACAGGTCTTTCACTGTGTCCCAGGCCCCTGAGTGAGAGGCAGCACAGCTGGATCAGCTGGCAAGACTGTCCCGATGAAGAAGCCGCGTGCTGAAGCCTCCTCTGGAATAAGCTCCTTATCTTGTCACAAGATGACACTTTGTGTAGCGCTGGTCTGAGAGAGTGATGGGAGATGTCATGACTGTGAAACATGTTCTTTCCCTAAATTCTCTGATGCTCCTCTCATGGGAAAGTGGAGCCTCTCCCCTTGGACATGGGCAGGCCTTGGTGACGCTTCGAACCAGGAGCGCATGTGGTGGAGGTGATGCTTCCTGGCCATGAGGCTGCATCCGAAAGGTGCATGAGAGACCCATCTGGCGCTCTCAGGTGACATGTGCCTTGGGAACGCGGGCTGATGCACAGGAAGTCTGGCTATTCATTATCAATAGTTGGCGAGAATTAAAAAATGGAAAGTAAGTGACAGCAAAGATGTGGAGGGGCTGGAAGGCTTGTGTTTCGCTGGCGGAAAGTAAAACAGTGCAGCCGCTGTGGTAGACACCCTGCTGGCATGTCAAAAAATCCAACAGGGAATTACCACGCGACCCAGCAATGCCACTGCTAGGCATATACCCGAGAGAGTTGAAAGCCGGGACACACAAGTCCTCCCATGTTTGAGGCAGCCCTGTTCAGGACAACCCAAAGTAGAAACAACCCAAGTGTCCGTCAAGGGATGGAAGGATAGACAAAGCCTGGTGCCGTCCTGCAATTCAGCCGTCAATGCAGTCAAGTGCTGACACCAGCTGTAGCCCGGGGGAACCTCAGAAACGTTCTGCAAAGTGAGAGAAGCCGGACGTGAAGGCCAACCTGTGAGTCCACGTATAAGCAGCCGGAGAGTGGGGGACGCTGCACAGACGGACAGCAGGTTGGCCGTCACCAAGAGTTGGGGGAGGAGAGGATAAGAGCAACTGCCTAATGGGTGTGGGGTTTCCTTCTGGGGTGAGGAACGTGGTGATGAGAATGTTCTGGAAGTGGTGGTTGCACGGCACTGTGATGTCAAATGCCACAGAATTGTTCCTTTTAAATGGTGAATTTTATGTTCTGTGAATTTCACCTCAGTTAAAGAAAAAAAATTGCTCCTTTGAGCAGCATTTCCATGCTGAAGAGTCCATGTGGAGATACCAGACGGAGACAGTGGTGCCCAGGTGCCCAGCTGTGCATGGGCCACACGCATGGCGAGTAAGCAAGGCTCCAGATGATCCACCTCATCCTTAGGGCTGACCCGGTGGTGCCAAGTGGAGTGGATAGGAGCCGTCCCTGCCAAGCCCCGGCCAAACTGCAGGTTCCCGAGCAAAACAAATGTTGTTTTAGGCCACCAAGTCCTGCAGGGGTGGCTCCGTGATATCGGAGGACTTACAGGAGCTCTCAGCCCCGCAGCCGTCGTGGGTTGAGAGTGGGCTCAGTCAGCCAGGTTCCAGAGGGTGTCGCTGGGCCCCCCAGGTGGCTGTGCCAGGTGAGGACGGTACTAGAGAGCTGTTGGGGGACTGGATCGGGATTGGGCCCTCCTGGGGGGCCCGAGATGAGGAGGGACAAAGTGTGTGACGTCAGCCGTCCTGGTGGACTCAAGGCAGGAGGTATGGGTGGGACAGTGGACGGCGGGAGGAGGAAGAGTTCTGGCACCTTCTGGGAGGCCCTCAAAGGAAGACCTGCCCCTCCCAGGCCCCACGGCTCCCCCTCCACTTGGTCAGCTCTGGCGGCAGGGAAGGGGTCCCTGGGCCTGGAGTCAGGATGCAGCTCTGGGCCAGCTTGGCCCCTCCCAGGCTGGGGGAGCTGTAGCGCCCTCTCATCCTTTCCCCAGCTGGGGAATGTGGAAGGTTCCACCAGCTCAGACCCCTGCCTAGTGGCTCTCAGCCATGACTGCCTTTAGAATCACCTGCAGAGTTTTTTAAAATGTCTGTGCCTGGATCCACCCAACACCAAGTCAGTCTCTGGGGTGACGGGTCAGAGGTGGTTCCTCACAAAGCTCTACAGGCGATTCCAGGGTGCAGCCAGATCGAAGCCACCTCCCTAATGCAGCCTGCACGAAAGCCTGAATCTGGAACCTTGACACATGCATTCCCCAACTGGAGTGCCCCAGACAGAGAGTACTGGGTGGATTTTCTCAGAAATGGCTTCCCGTCTTTTTTCCTCTTAAACTTGCAGAGTTTTAAGGAAGTTGGGCAATGGTGGGGGACATCGGACTTGGGCCCACGTGGTGTCACTGTCTTCCGTGGGTGTTTGGTGCATTTCATAGGCCCGAGTACCTCCACCTCCAGGCAGGGCCCTGGGGCACACCTCTGGCCTCTAGCAGTGTCGAGGGGATGCTCATGTTTGCTGGGAGCAGTGGCTACCACCTTCTTGCATCCTCGTCTCTTAGTGATTGGCTGGCCCAGGAGGGCCGTGGTGACGGGCAGTCATCAGGGCATCACTGGGAATGGCAGAAATGCAGCAGAGGTCCCAGCACATCTGTGCCTCGCTCCCATTGGTCCAGCGGTCAGGGGTGGCTGGGCTGCCACCTGCCTCTTGCGTTTCTGTCCCCCAGCCCTTGCAAGCTCCTGAGCTGCCCTTGTGTACCTCAGGGCATCTGAGCAGTGCCCTTGGCCCTGGCTGTCATCTGCAGTGTCGTCGATCAGGACGGGTGTCCATGGTCCGTGGAAGGGCCTCTCAGCTCAGGCCTGTCCACCCTGTACCCAGCGCTGCTGCCCCTCAGGCTTCCCTGGGTGTCTCCCCAACAGCTGCTGGAGGCTAGCCGGGTGCCCCAGGGCCCTGCCCAGTCCCAAAGGACCAGGTCCCTAGAGGTGGAGGTGCTGGGGGGAAGGTGGCTCCAGATACTCTGAGGAGCCCACATTTCCAAAGGGGATCCAGAAAAGACAGGAGAAACAGCCGGGAGGAAGGCCGAGGAGCGGAGTGGACGGAGGCGCCGGACGGTGAAGTGCAGCATTGGGACCATGTTGTAGTAATGCAGGCAGAAAGGGCCACTGGTGTAGACCCGGAGAATGTTATCATCGTGGAGACGGCTGGTCTCCCTCTCTCACATACGCTCACACTCTCACCCACCCCACAACCCCACCCCCGCCCACCGCAAGCTCATTTAATCCTCATAGTCCCAAAAGGTGCTGGTGTTAGCTCCACTGGACAGAAGAGAAAACTAAGGCTGCTGGGCAGGTGCAGGGTGGAAGGAAGCCCCATGGCATTCTTTGCCTTGGAGCAGGTGGGCCTGCCCTGGTGGAGGTGTGGCCACTCTGAATTGCTCGTGTGTCTGAGGAGGGCTGTGTCATCTGTCAGTTGTGCATCCATCGGGTCTGATATGGAAATGTCCAGTCCAGTCTGCCCAGGGCTTTGGGTCATCCTCTGTTTCTTGGCTTCCACCATTTCCTGAGCTGCCGACAGCCCATCTTGTTTTCCGTTCTGTTTTTTTTAAAAATGTATTTATTATACTTTAAGTTCTGGGGTACATGTGCAAAACGTGCAGGTTTGTTACATAGGTATACATGTGCCGTGGTTGTTTGCTGCACCCATCAACCTGTCATCTACATTACGTATTTCTCCTAATGTTACCCCTCCTCAATCCCCCAACCCCTGCTATCCCTCCTCTAGCCCCTCAATCCCCCAACCCCTGCTATCCCTCCTCTAGCCCCTCACCCCCCACAGGCCCCGATGTGTGATGTTCCCCTCCCTGTGTCCATGTGTTCTCATTGTTCAGCACCCACTTACGAGTAAGAACATGTGGTGTTTGGTTTTCTGTTCTTGTGTCAGTTTGCCGAGAATGATGGTTTCCAGCTTCATCCATGTCCCTAAAAAAGACATGGACTAATCCTTTTTTATGGGTGCATAGTATTCCATGGTATATATGTGCCACATTTTCTTTATCCAGTCTATCATCGATGGGCATTTGGTTTGGTTCCAAGTCTTTGCTATTGCGAACAGTGCCGCAATAAACAAACGTGTGCATCTGTCTTTATAATAAAATGATTTATAATCCTTTGAGTATATACCCAGTAATGGGATTGCTGGGTTAAATGGTATTTCTGTTTCTAGATTCTTGAGGAATCACCATACTGTCTTCGACAATGGTTAAACTGATTTACACTCCCACCAACAGTGTAAAAGTGTTCCTATCTTTCCACATCCTGTCCAGCATCTGTTCTCTCCGGATTTTTTTAATGATTGCCATTCTAACTGGCCTGAGATGTTATCTCAATGTGGTTTTGATTTGCATTTCTCTAATGACCGGTGATGATGAGCTTTTTTTCATATGTTTGTTGGCTGCATAAATGTCTTCTTTTGAAAAGTGTCTGTTCATATCCTTTGCCCACTTTTGAATGGGCTTTTTTTCTTGTAAATCTGTTTTAGTTCTTTGTAGATTCTGGATATTAGCCCTTTGTCTGATGGGTAGATTGCAAAAAAATTTTCCCATTCTGTTGGTTGCTGATTAATGATTGTTTCTTTTGCTGTGCAGAAGAACAATCTAATTAAGCTAATTAGATTGTTCTAATTAAACTCTGGAGTTTAATTAGGCCCTATTTGTTTATTTTGGCTTTTGTTGCCAGTGCTTTTGGTGTTTTAGTCATGAAGACCTTGCCTATGCCTCTGTCCTGAATGGTTTTGCCTAGGTTTTCTTCTAGGGTTTTTATGGTGTTAGGTCTTATGTTTAAGTCTTTAATCCATCTGGAGTTAATTTTAGTGTAAGGAGTCGGGAAGGAGTCCAATTTCTGCGTTCTGCACATGGCTAGCCAGTTTTCCCAGCATCATTTATTGAACAGGGAATCCTTTCCCCGTTGCTTGTTTTTGTGAGGTTTGTCAAAGGTCAGATGGTTGTAGATGTGTGGTGGTATTTCTGAGGCCTCTGTTCTGCTCCATTGGTCTATATCTCTGTTTTGGTACCAGTACCATGCTGTTTTGATTACTGTAGCCTTGTAGTATAGTTTGAAGTCAGATAATGTGATGCCTCCAGCTTCGTTTTTGTTTTTGTTTTGTTGTTATTGTTGTTGTTTTTGCTTAGGATTGTCTTGACTATATGGGCTTTTTGGTTCCATATGAAGTATAAGGTATTTTTTTCCAATTCTGTGAAGAAAGTCCATGGTAGCTTGATGGGGATAGCATTGAATCTATACATTACACTGGGTGGTTTGGCCATTTTCACGATATAGATTCTTCCTAATCATGAGCATGTAATATTTGTGTCCTCTCTTACTTCCTTGAGCAGTGGTTGGTAGTTGTTCTTGAAGAGGTTCTTCACATCCCTTGTTAGTTGTATTCCTAGGTATTTTATTCTCTTTGTAGCAATTGTGAATGGGAGTTCCCTCATGATTTGGCTCTCTGTTACTGGTGTATAGAAATGCTTGTGATTTCTGCACACTGATTTTGTATCCTGAGACTTTGCTGAAGTTGCTTATCAGCTTAAGGAGATTTGAGGCTGAGATGATGGGTCTTCTAAATATACAATCATGTTGTCTGCAAATAGAGACAATTTGACTTCCTCTTTTCCTAATTGAATATCCTTTATTTCTTTTTCTTGCCTGATTGCCCGGCCAGAACTTCCAATACTATGTTGAATAGGAGTGGTGAGTGAGGGCATCCTTGTCTTGTGCCAGTTTTCAAAGGAAATGCTTCCAGTTTTTGCCCATTCAGTATGATATTGGCTGTGGGTTTGTCATAAATTGCTCTTATTATTTTGAGATATGTTCCATTGATACCTAGTTTATTGAGAGTTTTTAGCATAAAGGGCTGTTGAATTTTGCCGAAGGCCTTCTCTGCATCTATTGAGATTATCATGTGGCTTTTGTCTTTGGTTCTGTTTATGTGATGGATTACATTTATAGATTTGTGTATGTTGAACCAGCCTTGCATCCCAAGGATAAAGCCAACTTGATTGTGATGGATAAGCTTCTTGATGTACTGTTGGATTTGGTTTGCCAGTATTTTATTGAGGATTTTCGCATCAATGTTCATCACGGTTATTGGCCTGAAATTTTCGTTTTTAGTTGTGTCTCTGCCAGTTTTTGGTATCAGGATGATGTTGGCTCAAGCAAGAGGAGGCTGAGGGCCAGCCAGGCCCCTGGGTAGCATCTGGCTCTGGTAGGCACTCATGTGGTTTTTGAAGTTGCCCTTCTTTGGGACAGTCCCTGAGGCTCATTGTAAGCTCCTGTGTGGGCTCTGGGACCCCATTTTCCTTTTCTGAAGTTGCAGCTTTCTAACACACTGGTCTTTCATTTTGGTAGGAACTGATGACAGACTCTGAGAGACCCTTTGCCCGCCTCTAGAGTCTTAGTATTTCTTCCATTGACAAGGTTTCCCACCAGCGCCCCATAGCCACCCTGCGTCTTCCATACCAGGATTCACTGGCCCAGGACGTGGCAGGATAGACTCTTCTGAAGTGGTTCCACGTTCCATTGTTGCCTCACCTGAGACCACAAAACTTCCAATAATTGAGTGACATGGGTGTTGAAAGAGACAAAACCCAATCCAGAGAGCACTGGCTTTGTCTTGCCACTGCCCCGCCCCCAGCTCCAGGTCACAGCCCACTGGCCTGCCAAGTGCTGGGAATGGAGCAGGGGCGCTGCCCTTCCTGCCCTCCCTCACCTTCCAGGGAGCAGACACCTGCATCAGTGTGTTTACATTTTCAGTGACTATTAGAACAGTAGTTCTCAAACTCTGTGGTGGGTAAGAATCACCTGGGAACTTGATAAAGTGACATGTCCACACTGCCCACCCCTACAGGTTCTGATTCAGGGGCCTGCTGTGGACTTAGGGGTGGCATTTTTTTTTGAGATGGAGTCTCACTCTGTCGCCCAGGCCAGAGTGCAGTGGTGTGATCTTGGCTCACTGCAACCTTCACCTTCTGGGTTCAAGTGATTCTCTTGCCTCACCCTCCCAAGTAGCTGGGACTACAGGCACCTACTACCATGCCTGGCCAATTTTTTGTATTTCTACTCATTTCAGCTAATTTAATTTTAAAGATCTTAGAATAAGTGTGATGTGGTGCTGAGAAGAATGTATATTCTGTGGATTTGAGGTGGAGAGTTCTGTAGATGTCTATTAGGTCCACTTGGTCCAGATCTGAGTTCAAGTCCTAGATATCCTTCTTAATTTTCTCTCATTATCTGTCTAATATTGACAGTGGGGTGTTAAAGTCTCCCACTATTATTGTGTGGGAGTCTGAGTCTCTTTGTAGGTCATGAAGAACTTGCCTTATGTATCTGGGTGCTCCTGTATTGGGTGTGTATATATTTAGGATCGTTAGCTCTTCTTGTTGCATTGATCCTTTTACTATTATGTAATGTCCTTCTTTGTCTCTTCTGATCTTTGTTGGTTTAAAGTCTGTTTTATCAGAGACTAGGATCGCAACCCTCCCAGCTTTTTTTTTTTTCCGCTCTCCATTTGCTTGGTAAATCTTCCTCCATCCCTTTATTTTGAGCCTGTGTGTGTCTTTGCACATGAGATGGGTCTCCTGAATACAGCACACTGATGGGTCTTGACTCTTTATCCAGTTTGCCAGCCTGTGTCTTTTGATTGGGACATTTAGCTCATTCACATTTAAAGTTAATATTGTTATGTGTGAATTTGATCCAACACAAACCCCAACAAGCAGTTTAATAAAATGACACAAATTAAAGTCCACACTAGTCTGTCTGATGAACAAACAGCAACTTCCTCACATTATCCCAAGCCACAGGATCAGCCTTGTCTTCAGACATCAGCAGAGCAAACAAACCAGCCAGGAGGCACTGAGCCTTCCCTTGGCCCCCTCCTCCTGGATGTCTCCTCCAGGGGGCCATGAGTCTTGTTCCCCACCCCTCAGGGCTTTACTCAGCTGTCACCTTCTCTGGAAGCCTCCCTGGGCCACAAACTTCAACCTGCATGACCAGACAGGCATCCTCTCCCTCTGCACATGGGCTGGGCCACATTCACACTGACGCTGGTGTCTGCTCCCTGGAAGATTGGTGACAGAGACAGCAGGGGCAGTATCCCTGCTCCATCCCCAGCACTTGGCAGGCCGAGGGGCTATGACCTGGGGCCTGGGGCAGTGGCAGGACAAAGCCCAGTGCTCTCTGGATTGGGTTTTGTCTTGTTCAACACTCATATCAGCTATTTTTGGAAACATGTTGTCAGTTCTGGAAGATCCAAAGCTAGGAGGGTGTGCTCCCGAGAAGATGCCTACATCGTTTGGAAATGGAGCTCCAGACTCGGGGCTCCAGTGCTCGGCTAAAGCCACCAGGTGGAAGTTAAAACCAAAAACATGGAGAGTCCCTAGTTTAGGTTCCAAGAAGAAATCACACTGAGAAGAGCAGACCCCTGCCTGGTTCCACGTGACAACAGCAGAGGAGGTGGCCAGGGCTCCAGGCGGCCGGGTCCCTCGTGTTCAGCGCATGGAGTCTTGGGTCCCACATGCGCCAGCAGAGTTGCTGGAGACTCAGGCCCAGCTGTGGGGCTGCACAGAGGAGCGGACACTGGCTCTGAGATGGCAGGCTCACACGTTGAGCTCACACACCCAGGACTCGGGGCTGGCGCGAGGGAGAGCAGCAGTGCCTGCAGGTGGCTGGCTCCTGGCTCACTGGTTCCCTTCCCAGTGTTTCCCCCAGGAAGCAAGATAAATGGGGGGAACTTGCTACCAAATACCCATGGGCAAGACATGAGGAAGAAAACAGCTGGGGCTGAGCTCAGAGCAGGAGAAATGACAAGAGAAGGGAAACCGGGTTCAAAGTGATACTTCCTAACCCCCCAGAAATGGCACTGACTAGGTCATAGGGTGGAGGGTCCAGGGCACCACAGGGCGTGGAAGGGAGCTGGACGGCCCTCCACCCTGAGCGAAGGCCTTGTACAGCCAGTGACAGTGTGGCCCGAATCCCGCCCTCCCCGCCACCCTGAAGCAGGCTGGCCTCTCTGTGCCTTGCTCCTGGCTGTGCCCCTGTGGCCGGCCAGGCTCCAGGGCTGTCTGCCTCCCTCCTCGAGCCAGAGGAAGTGAGCGGAGCCTGGGCAGATGCCCCTGAGTGCCTGGGCCTGCGGAGAGGGCCGGATGGCAGTGCCCACATGAGGGCACTGGGGCCGAGGGGCTGGCCCTGGCTTGGGCCCCCTGCCTGTCCCTGGGTGCCAAGAGGGGTTGCTGCAGAGAGTGACGACTCAAATACAGCACAAGCCACCACTTTATTTCTAAGAGAAAACCCACAGCTGCGTTCTCACACACACGGGCTCAGGTTTTGAACACGGTTTGTACATCTGCCTGCTTGGGTTGCTCCGCACAAAGAGGAAGAAGCCGCAGCATGCTCACAAATGATGCACATTCCACACAGCAGCACAGCCCTTTGGACGTCTTTGGAGTTTAGGATGGAGCTTCTGGAGTCGCAGAGCCATTCCAGCCCAGGCCTAGCATGGTTCCTGCCCTTGCATCAGAGAGGCCTGAGAGGCACACACGTCTTTACAGGCCCAGAAGCCCCAAAGGCTGGGAGGCTCTTGTTCTCTGGTGAATACAGATTTGAGACAAGCTTGGCAAAGCACCTCGAGCCGAGCTGCAGGCCTAGCCCCGAGGAGCCCTGGCCACCCGGAGCCCACTCTGGAGGCTGCCCGGGCCACTCTGCTTTTGCTTTTCCAGGCACTGGGGATGGGGAACGGTGGCCTCAGGGACATAAGGACCAGGGAGAGTGCAATGGGGAGATGGCTTGCTGTTCTGCTGAGCAGGTGCGCCTCTGAAGGTCACTGTGGACAGCGCCCTGCAGCTTGGAGCGCCCGCCCCGGGGAGGTCAGGCCCCGCCGCCCTGGAAGCTCTGCCCCCGTCTCAGGTTCCCCAGGCCTGGGCGGCTGGGCTGTGCTTCCTGCGGTCCCTACTGGCAGCACTCTGCCCTGCTGACTCTGGGGGCAGCTGATTGAGGGGCCTGGGAAGACCCCCGGGCCTCCAGCGGGCCTCAGAAGGACTCCTGTAGTGGCTAGTGTTAAAATGCACACTCTGAATGAAGAGACCCACCCCCCGACAGGCTTTGTGTGAGCAAAATGGCTGTTTATTCACATGGGTGCAGGCAGGCTTGAGTCTGAAGAGAGTCAGCGGAGTGCGGAGGACCAGGAGGTGGTGGTACAGGTTTGGGGCAGGCAGTGGAAAGTTACAGAAGTGACAGCTTAGGGCGGTTTTTGCAAGCTGGGAAGGGGTTGACCAAGATGGGTTACTAAGTCCAATTGCCTTATCAGTTGAGGTGGGAATAATGAACAACGGAGAATGTCTCAAAGTTAATTAGGCACGCAGGGGTTGGTCATTCTTCCTTTTTGTGGTTTTCTAGTTACTTCAGACTTTGCATTTCCAGGAACTCATCTGGAGGTGTATGTGCAGGTCACAGAGATTACCAGGCAGTCCATGGTGCCGTCAGCCTAAAAGACCTGACATTCCTGGAAAAGGAAGTAGGATATTAGGAAGGCTGGCACAGAGGGGTGATGGGGCGGTGTTTCTCAGGGCCTCTTTGAGTGGGATTGGAGGCGGTGCAGAAACCTAAAAGTGGGAAAGAATTTCGACTGCTGGGAGATCTCCGGCACGGGGATATTGTGGGCTTGTTAGAGGGAGCATTTGTACTGGTGTCTGGAGTAAGTTTAGGCCTCAGCAGAAAGGTGCGGCCATGTAAGAGTTCAAAGGGCTACACCCTGTGGGTTCTTTAGGAGAGGCTCGAATCCTGAGTCCTCTGCAGTGGATAACTCCGGCCATGGCCGGGAGGACCGCGGCGTTAAGGAGGGCCTTTATTAAGAGGGCAATGAAAATAGACGACCCCTGTGTGGTGAGAAAACGTCTTTCTGCCTACACGGCAGCATGGTGGTGTAGGATGTGGAAGGTGCATTCAGAGTCAGTGTAGACATTAACTACTGCAGTCCTTCGGCAGGAGTAAGAGCACGGGTTAAGGAATCAGTTCAGCTTGCTGAGACGTGGGGGAAGAGGGGAGTGTGGCAGCCTCCGTAACAGGTGAGTGAGATCCAACAGCATAGCCAGCTTCGGCCGGTGCCAACCGACTGGGCTTGGAGGAACTGCCATCAGTAACCACGTGTGGTCTGGGTCTGGAGTAGGAAAAAGAGAAGGATGGGGAAGGGGGGAGGATGCCATTTGGATCAGGGAGATACAGTCATGGGTTCAGGGTTTGGGCTGGGTGTTAAGTAAGAGGCTGGGCTGAAGTCAGGTCCAAGAGCAGTGGTTACTGTGGGGGTTTCAATAAGGAGTGCATAAAGCTGGGGAAAGCGAGGGGCTGGAAGGAAGTGTGTGAGGTGTGAGGGGGAGACTAAGCCGTGGAGGCTGGGAGAGCTATCGGGGGTAGGTGGGGCATAGCCTGCGATTTTGAGGGATTGCCGGTGTGGGCATGAGGTCCAGCCCAGGACTGTGAGGTTAAGTTGTTTGGGTAAAAAGGCTACAGGCCGTGGGCCTGGCTCCTGGGTCAGAATTCCGACGGCACAGCCTTTTATTTCTGCTGTGTAGAGAGGGAAGGGTTGAGAGGAGTTGGGGGCGCTAAAGTGGGAGCAGTCTCTAGGCCTTTTTTAGAAACGGAAGGAAGAATGGGGGAAGGATTTTTGGTCTATGGGGGCAGCTAAGTTTCCTTTTGTAAGTTCATGAAGGGGTTGGTTAGGGGGGCAAACCCTGGTATCCAGAGGCGAAAGTATCCTGCAACGCCTAGGAAGGAGAGAAGCTGTTGTTTAGTGGATGGGGTTGGGTTTGGGGAATCAACTGGATCCGGTTGGCAGGGAGAGCCGCGTGTATGCTGGCAAAGGATTATAACAGATGGGGAAGAAATTTGGGCTTTAGAAAATAGCGTTTCTGGGGTCGAGAACAGAATGGTGAGTTATGGAAGCGGGTAGGAAGATAGGGTATAAGGGTTTGGTACAACCAGGTGGGTGGGAAGTACAGTCTGATGAGGTGGAGGTCTTGGACTAGTTTGTAGACTTTGTCTGGCTTTCGGACAGCTAGGATAGGGGAACTGTAGGGAGAGCTTGTAGGAACTAAAAGGCCATGTTGCAGTGAGTGAGTACTAACGGGCTTTAGGCCTTTGAAGGCTTGTGCTGGGATGGGTACTGGTGTGGGCGGGATAAGGGTGGTTAGGTTTTAAGGGGATGATGAGGGGTGAGTAGCTTGTAGCAAGCAACGGGGAGGCAGTGTCCTGCACCCTAGGGTTAAGGTGGGGGGACACAAGGGGAGCTACTGAGGGAGGTATGGGTTTGGGGAGGAGGGCTGCGATGAGGTGAGGCTGTAGCCCAGGAATAGTTAAGGAGGCAGACAGTTGTGCTAAGATATCTCAGCCTAACGGGGCCTGGAGAAGTGGGGATGATTAGGAAAGAATGGGAAAGAAGTGCTAGCCTGATTGACACCAGACTTGGGGAGTTTTGAGAGGCCTGGAGGCCTTGCCATCAATTCCCACAGCAGTTATGGAGGCCAAGGAGACAGGTCCTTGAAAAGAAGGCAGCATGGAATGGGTGGCCCCGTGTTGATTAAGAAGGGGATGGACTTACCCTCCACCCTAAGAGTTACCCAAAGCTTCGTGTCCGTGATGGTCCAGGGGGCCTCCGAGATGTCTGGGCAGCGTCAGTCTTCAGCCGCCAAGCTGAGATCTGGGAAGGATTCGGTCCAGGAGTTCTGGGTTGGGGCTGCAGGAGCTCTGGAAGCAGGGACATACGTCGGACAGTCCAGCTTCCATTGGGGGCCCCGCACAGACGGGGCAGGGCTTAGGAGGAATCCCAGGCTGCCCAGTGGTCAGGTTTCTGACAGGTGAAGCAAGGTCTGGGAGGGACAGCTGGACCGTGCAGTCTGGGCGCTTTGAAGTCTTTGTGAGCCGGTGGTGTGGCTGGGGTTTGTCTTACGGCAGAGGCAGCATCTGTAGTTTTGGGATGTGCTGCCGCCAGGCAGCTTCCTCCCTATTATTGAACACCTTGAAGGCGAGGTTGATTAATTCCTGTTGTGGGTTTGAGGGCCAGATTTTAATTTCTGTAGCTTTTTTAATGCCAGGGGCCGGTTGGGTGATAAAATGCATATTAAGTGTTCTTCAGGGGTGAGAGTGGAAGTAGGGATGACATTTAAGTCACTCCAGGTGACATTATAGGACTGGGTTAAGTACTGAGGATCTGATGAAAAGGAGCCTAACCACTGGCCGATTTGGGAAAGGTCAGATAAAGAGAAAGAAATGCGCACCCTGACTATGCCTTTGGCTCCAGCCACCTCTCGAAGGGGGAATTGTTGGTCGGGGTGGAGGAGGTAGCCTCGGGACTCAACTGCAAGCCGGACCGGGTGTGAGGTGGGGAGGTGACAGGAGGGGCATAAGGAGGTGGGCTGTCGGCAGAGAAAGAGGAGGGAGGCTGTGGGGTGGGGATTAGGGCCTGCACTGGGGTCTGGTTTGGAATGGGGTGGAGGAGAAAGGTTGGAAGGTTGATAGACAAGGAGGATTCTGGGTTACCGGCAGAGGCAGGAGGGGTGGGCGGGAGAGAAGGAAAATTTGGGACGGGCTGCACTGAGAGCAGAGATTAGGGAGGGATTGGAGTGTAAAAAAGAAAATGCCCAGACATCGGGCACCTCAGACCACCTGCCCATTCATTGACAAAAATGGTTTAGGTCTCACAGAATGGAAAAATTGAAAGTGCTGTTTTCTGGCCATTTGGAACAATGCCTAATTTGTACTGAGGCCGGGCTGTGTTACAGAAAAGAAAAATGAGATGTTTAGGTTTCAGATCGGGCGATAGTTGAAGAGGTTTTAGGACGCAGGCTAGAGGCAAAGACAGAGGAATAGAGGGCGCAATATTGCCCCTGGTGAAGGAGATAAGTTTTAAGGATGAGAAGCAGAGACGAGGAGATGGAGTGAGCAGTACCAAGGTTTTCAGTAGGAGTCCCTGATTCCTGGGCTGTAACATGGGTGAGTGATCAAGACATGCGTCCCTCGATTGACCAGACACCAAGGGAAGGCCGTCTTCCCGAGTTCATGACTGGTGTTGGAGCTTTTGAGCACATGGATAAAGTGTCTCCTTTGCCTCTACTTTGAGAGGGAGACTTGTTTCTTTGGAATTTAAAGGAAAAGGGAGAGAGAGACTCCAAGACTTGTCTCCTTTTCTCTAAAGGAAAAAAGAAAGGGGAGAGGGAGAGGGAGAGGGAGAGGGAGTGGGGGAGGGGAGGAGGGAGAGGGAGGAGGGGGGAGGGAGCGGGGGAGGGGAGGAGGGAGAGGGAGGAGCGGGGAGGGAGAGAGAGACTGCTTACCTGATCTAAAGGTGGCGAGAGAGCTGTTCCGCAGGCTAAGTGCGAGCTGCTGGTCTGGTCTAATGTGTTGAGGTCTCAGGTGGGTCTCTTCCCAGACGGGGAGCGAGGACAGGGGGCTGGTCTCCCCAGAGGAGAACGCCTGTCCCAGATTTTGGCACCAAATGTTAAAACACGTTCTGAATGAAGAGACCCCCCAAACAGGCTTTGTGTGAGCAACAGGGCTGTTTATTCACCCGGCGCGGGCGCGCTGAGTCCGAAAAGAGATTCAGCGGAGGGCGGAGGAACAGGAGCTGGTTTTATAGGTTTGGGGTAGGATGTGGAAAGTTACAGACGTTACAGTTTAGGGCGATTTTTGCAAGCTGGAAGGGGGTTGTCATAGGGTCTGTAGTCATGAGGTTGACCAAGATCAGTTACAAAGTCCAACTGCCTGACTTATCAATTGATAAGGAACAATAGAGAATGTCTCAAAGTTAATTAGGTGTGCAGGGGTTGGTCATTCTTCCCTTTTGTGGTTTTCCATTTCCAGGAACTCATCTGGAGGTATACGTGCAGGTCACAGAGGTTACCATGCAGTCCATGGTGCCGTCAGCCTAAAAGACCTTACAGCTAGGACTGGGGCACTGCCCGTACCCTCAGGCCTGGGTGGGAGATGTGGGCTGGAAGTAAACCTGGGAACTTGGGACTAGCAGCCCTCAGGGCTGTGGTGCAGGAGCAGCCGCCAGGGCAGCACCAGGAGGTGAAGGCCCCGAGGGAGACGAGCTGGTGCCGTCCTCTCCCAGTTCTACCCAGATGGGCACCCTCACCTTCCCGGGACATAAACCCCTGGGGCTCACGGTTGGCAGCAGACAGATGGACTAATATCAATGTCTCCAGTGACCCAGGGCCCAGTCCCTGCCCTGAAGTCTGCTCAGTCCCTCCAGCCCATGTCCGGCCTCGCGACGCCTCATCTGTGCCAGGGCCTGGGCCTCTGCTTCAGCACCTTCTCCCTAGCAGAGTGACTGTCCACTGGCTTTCAAAGGTGGCACTCCTCAGCTTTCAGAGCTGCAGGACAGCCTTGGGGAGGCTGGGGGGGCTCTGCCAAGCAGGAGACAATAGCAGAGACAGGTGTGTGACTCCTGGCTGCGGGGCCTCCTCCACCCTCCCCACTCAGGGCTATAAATACGAAGCAAATGGTAAATGCTCCCAGACATTTATCATAAATTACAGGTGGATGATTGTGAGTCTTTAGGCCATGAGACCTCTGGGGGAATATTTCAGTTCTTTGAAAAAAAAGAAGACACTAACCTGATGGGGCAGGAGGCCGTTCAGCCTGGCTTCTGACTGGGAGCTTGCTGGGTGCAGCAGACTGGCATGGGAGAGGTCAGGGTGCTGGGTGGGTTGGAGGCAGGGTGAGGGCCAGGCAGCACCACGACCAGCGGTGGTCAGAGAGGAAGCAAACGATGGCGCGGGCCCAGATTGGAAGCGCCAGAGCCAGATGAGGGGCACCCTGGACCCTTCTGCGAGGTTGGAGCATTATGCCAGGAACAGGTGTTCCCTGTACACTTTTTTAAGTGAGTAAAGAGAACAGTGATTTTCAAACACGCGTGTGTGTGGGGCCTCGTCCGTGCACCTGTCCCCTGCCTCTGCATGAGCCCAGCAGGAAGTCCTAGCTGGAGGGCTGTGGGGCTTGGGGCCAGCATTACACACAGGCAGGGTGAGCATGCTGTCCCTCGGAGCATCCTCAGTGGTGCAGCCAAGAGCCAAGAAGGGCAAAGCCTCCTCCCTCCGATCCAAAGGAAGCCAGAGACCTACCACAAAGGCCTCCTGCATCTGCTCCTTCTCCCCCGGCCTTGCATCGCACTGGCATTGGCTGGGCATTATCTGCAACTGGTCTTCCCTTCAAGCATTCACTCTGCAAATGACCAGGGCCTCCAAAGCCCGTCCAGCCCCAGGTATGACTGGGTCCGTGTCAGACAGAGAGATGGGAGCGTTCCAGTTGTCCCGCATACCGTTTAAACCATTCCCTTCCCTCTCTTCCGGAAACTCCTGAGCAAACATCAGGCACTAGGACAACTTCTAATTTTTTTTTTTTTTGAGACGGAGTTTCGCTCTTGTTACCCAGGCTGGAGTGCAATGGCGCGATCTCGGCTCACCGCAACCTCCGCCTCCTGGGTTCAGGCAATTCTCCTGCCTCAGCCTCCTGAGTAGCTGGGATTACAGGCACGCGCCACCATGCCCAGCTGATTTTTTGTAGTTTTTTTAGTAGAGACGGGGTTTCACCGTGTTGACCAGGATGGTCTCGATCTCTTGACCTCGTGATCCACCCGCCTCGGCCTCCCAAAGTGCTGGGATTACAGGCATGAGCCACCGCGCCCGGCCAACAACTTCTAATTTAATATTGTAATAATAAAGCCACAGCGGCACAGAACCATGAACTGCATTTTCAATTCCTAACTGAACTCCCGCTGGAGCTATTGTCAGGATAAACACACAGAATCAATGGCTGCAGTTGCCAAAATAAATGGGGCACGCCCACCCCTCTGCCGTGGCATCGCTGCAGACCTGCCCTGCCCGACCTGTACCCGATCTGGGCATCGCTTGGAGGAGGTCGCCACGCAGAAGGCAAGATTAAAATAATAACACTGACAACCAAGCGCTAAGGAGGAAAGACTCCTAGAAGGAGGCAAATTTAATTTTCTTTTCCTCTTTGACACCTTTCTTCCCTGTCCAAAGGGAGGTTCTTAATTGAAGTCTGCGAGGGGGAACGATCCGTCTCTTTATTACTGAGTGGCCTCAGCACACAGAACGCACGCTTTTTGTTGTAGATTTTACCTTCCTTTTCCCCCTTGGCTCTGGAAAGGATAAGTGAGTACAATTTTGTTGTCTTCTAAATTAAAAAGAAGGTGAAGTTGACTGGGTTGGAGCCGTCTGCACAGCAGTTTGACAATTGGGGCGACAGCATAACTACTGGGCAATCTTTTGCACAATTCAAAAGCTTTTTTTCCCTTTTTGCCAAGGAATCAGTCTAACAAACACATCCTACTCTTGCTGAAAATAATTTCTTTTCCCAACGCTTCTAGGAATAAAACACTTTTAATGTATTTGTCAGGAATTGACACTTCATTTAATAAGATTTAAAAAGTGACAATTTAAAGAGCAATTGAGAAGAGTCTCACATCCATCATGGCTCGTGGTTCTAACTAAAATCAAACAATGAAAGCAGAAAAAGCGCTGAGAAAATGGCAAAACATGTGTCTGTGCGTGTTGGGGTGGGGAGGGGTTCACAGCTGCTTCAAGTCCAAAGTGCTCGCGGTGCCCCGCCTGTGAGACTGCCTTGCTGGGTGCCAGCCTGTCTCCTTCCTCACACCCCTCTGCTCCCCGAGGACTCAGCCCCCACTCTCTGCTGGGCTGAGGGCTCTATGATGCCCAGGAATCCTCCCAGCCACGTGCCAGACCATCCCATCATCAGCACTTGCTTTTAGCTTCAAGTTTTTAGGTCACTTTGGTCCAGGTGGCCAGGGAAGTGCTCTGTAGGACCAGCTAGGCTCGGGAACTCCAGGCTGCTGGGGACTTTGTGGTAGCTTCTCCCTTGTCCCTGTTCCCTGGAGATGAGGGCCTTGCCCTGGTGTGTGGTGTGACACACCTTGACTGTGGCCTCCAGGCCCAGCTGGACACACGAAAAGAGCTCCTGCCCAAGTCGGAAGGCCCCTTTGGGGAAGGGCAGTGCCCCTCCTGCCCGGGAGTTCTCCTGGAGTCTGAGGCAGGCTCCCGGCAAAGTGAGGGAGGCAAGCTGGCAGCACGGCTGTGGGGGAATGAGACATCTGTTGCTAGCGATGCCCCATCTTCCCCTTACTTCTCTATCTGATAATAAGGGGCAACCTTAAAGTGCTGGGAGACAGGAGGGACAGAGATCTGGAGGTGCATGCCCCAAAGGAAAGTGCCCCACGGGTCTGGGAACTGCAGATACGGGTCTAGGGGTGAGGCTTTGCAGCATGTTCCTTTTCAGATGCGAGGCCGAGCTGCCAAGATGGCATGTAGTTCCCAGAGCACAGGAGGGCCCTGTGTGCTCTGTGGGCAGGGGCTGGAGGGCTGCAGATGCAGGGCTGGGCAGCTCCTTTGCCCCCTGCACCTGCCCACCCTCTCTTCCCAAGGTCAGCAGCGTGCTGCTCCAGGCCTGGGGCCTCTGGACAGGCGATACCCATGTTTAAAAAGAAGCACTTGAATGGCTCTTTCAAAACGTTTGAACTCTGCCCTTGATATGACTGATCTGGCTCCTCTGTCCCCATCTGGGTAGAAAACGCACTGGGGAAGGAAGTGCTGAGTGCACAGGAGCTCTCTGGCTAATTGGCAACCTGGGGCTGGAGGCTGAGAGTCAGCAACCCTGCTGGAGGGCCCCCCACCATGAGTGGGCGCCCACCGTTCCTTACAGGAACCTCCTCACATTATGAATTGCCTGAAACCCCAGGGGCGTTCCGCTCACTCACACAACAGGGAAGTGGCGGAGATCAGAGCTGAGGGGATAGGAAGCAGCTCAGCCCTGCAGCTGGAGCCACTGAGGAGGACAGAGAACCATGGACCTGGCTTCTCCCCAGGAACCTGTCTGTTCTGCCCAGGTGGCCCTCTGATGTCTGCCGTCCTGTGTTCACATGGAAAGACAGCCTTCCAATTTAATCACGCAGTTTGATGCTACCCTACTATTTCAATATGGACAATCACTCAAAACCAAGTTAAACTAGGAGGAAGCAGCTGACCCGTTGGTTCTTTCTAGACCCAGCCGGTATGTCTTTGAGACAGCAGAAAGGAAACTCTGCGCTCGCACCTTCCTCTGATCAGGACTGCAGGTTGGCACTGAGGACCCAGGGACCGAGATGCTGCTGGCATGCCGTGCCATCCTGGGGAGACTCCCAGGCAGACACTGATGGCCACAGAGGCCGGAGCTCTGGAGACAGCGGAGGGGCAAGCAATGACGTGCGCAGTTACCCAGGGCAGTCAGAACTAGAAAGGAAATCACTAAGTAAGAGACGGAGCCAGATCAAGCTACCACTGTCGAATGAGGTCCTTTCAATGAGGATTAGGAGAAAAGCTTCTTAGAACTGCTATTTTTCAATCCCCAGTTGAGTACTGCGGTGTGGGGAAAGCCCGGAGTCCCAGTTCTGCATTCCCAGCGCTGATGGGCAGGCAGCTGCCTCTCTGATGCTCCGCTAAACACACCCGGAGGGGCGGCAAAGCCATGGCGGTCCCAGGCGGGTTTGGCCACACCAGAACTCGGTGTACGTTTATCTACATGGACTTCTGAATGGTGAATTAGCAGCAGGCATAGTAACTGTTTCATTGTCAGCCTCCCAAGCGTAAAGACTGAATACATTTCAGGAATGACAGGTGAATAACTCAGCCATGTGAGTGACTGTTAACTCCAGTGTCCACAGGTTGATTTGCTCGTGTGCATGTGATGAACTTCCTCAGAAGCTTTCCTCTGCCGCCCAGGTGCCAGGATGAGCTGCATCCGTGCCTCATTTAGGAGACACGCATGATGGGTCTCTGTCCCCACAAGCTGAACCGTTCAAAACCAAGGCAGGAAAATTACAGCATCAAAAGGGATTAAAACAAGTGATTTGCTGTTTGAGCATTTCAAATAGATCTGGAACACCTACGATTCACTGAATGAGAATAACTAAAAGAAATAAAAAATCATTTAGTTGCCAGGGCAATGTATTCCGTAAGAGTAAGCACTCTGTGGAAGCCCATTTCCTAAAGGGTGCCTCCAGGTAACAAAGGCCTGATATTTCCTCCTCCGCCTGAGCGTTCGTGTGCCATTTTTGTATTCCAGCACAGGCCTGTCTATTACCTCCCCTGTTCCCTGCGCCTGGGTTAGATTAGAGAGGTAGGGTGTTAATGGTGGACTTGATGAAGATTGAAGACCCATTTTCTCCCCCTGGAGACCAGCCTGATTTGGACAAATTGAGAACAAAGCAGCCCCTTTCTGTCCTTGGGAGAAAACCTGCTCTGTGTCCGCTTCTGCAGCCAGGTTGCTCCTCCCTGGGAAGGGGTGGGGGCAGGTATGCGGGTGGAAACCAAAGACCGCTTCTCAGGGAGGAGACCATTTCCTGTGGTCGCTGGAGCCCACCAAGTCACACCAGGCCTGCTGCCTCCTTTATTGGTGCTGCCGGTTGGGGGAGCGTGAGCTGGAGCCTGGGCTGGAGGGCAGCGAGCTGCCACTGGGTGCCCGCAGGGCATGGGGGTCACGCTGCTGACCCACCAGGCTGGTGTCCCCTGTCCCCGGTTCCTCACTGTTTTCCTCCTTCTGGCTGCTCTGCTGCTCTGGACACTCAAAGTGGACACAGTGGAACACCTGGGAGAGAAAAGGAAAAGGTGATGAGTGAAGCGTCGGTGTGCGACCCTGGCGCTGCCACAAGTCGGGATTCTGCCCTGCCCAGCTTTGGGGGCTACCAAGTGGGAGTTAGAGGATGTCCTTCCCACTGCCCATGCCTGCCCTGGCGCAGACACCTGATGGCAACTGGCATGCTGTAAATACATTTCAGTCAGGATGAAAGGAAATGAGCCAGTGGCCCGAAAGTTAGACACCGTGAGGTGGATTCCTACAAAATCTTCACACTGGATTATTCCATTTTTGCGAACCTTTGTCTAGTGGGCCCCTTTTTCCTTTTTAGTTTTTTGTATCTGGCAGTTGTGTTAAAAGTCAATAGGAGCTGACTGTGGTGGAGGTTGTTCAAGCCTGTGAGGCTGGGGCGAGCAGGTCCACAGATAATACCCGCGGTCTGTGTGGCGGCTGTGCCGTCCCCCCGTACCAGCGTGGGTTGTCTCTGGTACTCTGGTTTTCTTCCGCATCCCAAAGCTGTGCATGTGATGTTCAGGTGCGTCTGCAGGGTCCCAGTCTGAGTGCACGTGGATGTGTGTGAGCGTGCCCGGCAACGGGACGGTGTCTGTTCTGGGCTGGGTCCTGATGCTTAATTCTCCCTGGCCCTGCGATGGTTGAGCACAGACCTTGCTGAGGGAGCTGTGTTGGGGAGTGTACTTCAACATCATATGGCTCAAGCCAGCCTGGAACAAATGCCCCCAACGTGTAGAAGCCAGCCACGTGGCTGACAGTCACCCTGTAGGAGCAAAGTGTGCATACCTGGCAATAGGTCAGCCTGGAAGTACCATGAACTCTGTGCTATGCCAGCACCGTGCAGAGCTCAGTGCCCCACAAGCAAGGGTGAGCCATGGCCCTGACCTGGAGAGTAGGCAACGTGCTTGTGGGGGGACCTGACGTGCATGTGTGAGCCGTGGGGTGCAGGACAGAAGGGCGGGGGCTCTCGCCACAGCATGAGCATGTGTGCACACGCATACACACGTCCTTCCACTGTAGAATCAAGTTCACAGAGGAGACAAATGTAGTATCAACTGCGGAATTCGATTGAAAATACAAATTCCATGCTCACCTCCCTGCATCACTATTTTTTCCATATTCGCACTTCAGTTATTTATTGACTGCTGTTTTACATTTCACATTTCCTCACATGAAGACTGAGACCGTGTCTTCCTGGTGTGTCCACTCTGTTTTGGCAGCTGCCATTTTGTCTTAGAGGGAACTGATTCTTCTCCCCACAGGGCGGGCGCTCAGCCGCCGTCCTCGCTTCCAGCAGATGCCTCACTGCCTCACGGCTGAGGCTGCCCACACGTAGCCTATGTCTCCCTCCTTTTCCTTTCCTTCATTCCTTTATAAAATCTCCTTCTGTGGGTTCATCTGCAGGGCTTACTGGTCAACAGCCGGAGGGGCAAGTCCTAGGGGAAGGCCTTCTGTGGAGATCTAAACACTATTTGGGGCATCAGCTCTGCTCTGGGCTAGCCGGGTGAATCTGAGAACCATCCTCTAGGTGACAACTATTAATCCACTCCTCTATCAGCTTCCCATTCTTGCTCCTTTTCTGTAAGAACACTACCCTGGGCAGGTTGGCCACTCATGGATCACTTGCCTTGTGAGTGCTCCTCCTTCCATGCCCAGGGATGAGTGAAGTCAGGCTCTGCGGGGACAGGACACGCTCTGAGAGTGCAGCCCCAGTCCTCAACGCGCCTCCACTAAAGCCTCTTGTAACCCAGAAAATATGCCATTCTCTTTTGCAATATGACCCAGAGCCATATTCTGTCCCACACCCAGACACGGGACTCTTCAGGACAGGCTGCATTTCCTGCTCCTCCCCTGCTGACACTGGAGCTCTTTATCCCGCCCGTCATGTTCTTTAATTGGTTATTTGTGTAATCCCTGCTCTCCCGGCTCTGTCAATATCTCCGGGCTGCTCTCCAGAGCCTCAGGCTGACACTAATCCTAGAATTGACTTACATTTGTCCTACTCCTTATTACCTTTCCTCAAGCTCTCTCCTCCGGTATTGAATGGCTTTTCTCTCCTTTTGCTCTTGCAAGGTTCTCTACCGTCCTGTTACATTTCCAGGCTAGCTCTTCCCCCACCAGCCCTGCAAGCCTTCAGGGTGCCTCCTGCTCCTCAGCCCACCCACCTGCCTGCCTCCTACTGATCTGTCAGCTCCGATCTGACTCAAGGACCAAGGGCTTAGTCGTCCTTCTACCTGCGCGGGTTCCTGCACAAGAATAAACAAATCGATAAAAACCCTGGATTGAGATATAAAGTTTAAAAAGACCTCAGAGTGGCCTAGTGCTACAGCTTGCTCTTTAGAGCTAGCCTCTCACTGGAAGAGGGATCAGGGTGGGTCTCTGCTCCGCACTGTGCTAGTAAGAGCCTGGGAAGAGATGCTGTCTGTAGTGAGCACGTGATAGACCTTCCACGGACCTGTCGGTGCCCCGGTTCTCATTGTTATCCTCATTTCCAGCTGCACTTATCTCTTATCTAACTTGGGCAGTGTAAAGCGCACAACTGTGTTTAGCCCATTAGCCAATTTGTTTTCAGATAATAATGCAAATGGCTGTTATTCCCAACACACCTAACAAGACTGACGGCCAATCTCAACTGTTTCTGTGTTTTCCTATGGCTGTTTCTCCTAAAGATCTCATAACTGTCTCTCTCCCTGACACCACAGAGCTTTCACAGCAGGCTCTTCCATCGAGTTAGGGGACCTTAGAGGCCCTTGGACGCCCTAGGCCATTATTGCCTGACTGAGCTCCCCTGTGGCTCTGTAAGGAATTGGGGCCATCTCAGGGCTGTGTCCCAGTCTGTGGCCCCAAAATCCCAACTAACCGGAGCACAGTTTCCCTGAGCATTTTCAAGAAGCCGCGCAGGTACTGCAGATTCAAAGGCAATACAAAGGGCAACTTTATTAAATCACAAACTGTGATGAAGATTCTCAGTGAAAAAGTGTTTTTACAAGTGGACTCATGGATAAAGAGGCAGAGCATGCCATGGGTTGGAGTGGGCAAGCTACAGGTGACAGGTCGGGAGGGAACAGGCCTCCGCACACACACACACAGCACTGGATGAGCATCACATATGCAGCATACATGGCCAGAGGATGACACTGCATGCGTGAGCAGGGTCAGAAGGTGCACGCATGCCACAAGCATGAGGGACCTCCTATGTGCCTGACTGGGTGAGGTCCCAGCTGCCCTCAGAGGGTACATAGTCCAGTGAGGCCAGCAGACATTTAAGCAAGGGAGAAGGAGCCCCAGGGGAACAGAGGAGGGGAGCCCAGCCAGGCAGGGAGTCAGGGAAGGCTTCCTGGGGGAGGAGACATCTGAGGTGAGTCTGGAAGGAAGAGGGAGCCAAGCTAGAGAGGATGGAGGAGGGAGGACTTGGTGTGGAAGGAAAATGGGAAGAACTACACAGATTCTCAAGCCAAAGGGTAGCGACAGAGCAAGGAGGGCCTGGGAAGCTTGGAGTGCAGCAGGGTGTGGGATGGAGGGATGGGGGCAGAGGCCACACAGTGCGACAGGGTGAGGGCCTGGGCAGGGAGCCTGATACTCTTGGTCAAAGGAGAGCCTTTAAAAACTGATCTTTCTTAAACTAAAAAATTATTTTAAAAGGAATGTACATTTGTGATGACAAATTCAAATAAGAAGTGTTTTTAAAAAGTAGATGACAACAAACCTTTAAACCTTGGAATCTCCTGATTTAGCAATTTGGAATCAATAAGAAGAAGTCATTTTCAAATAAAAAAAAGAGCAGAATTCAGTAATGGGCTGGATGAGACTGATAAAGGAAAGGGCCCACAGTGCCTCTCAGGGTTCCCTGGAAGGGAGGGGCGCAGGCGTACTGCGGTGCTACAGAAGGTGGCACCAGCAGGTCCCGGGGCTCCAGGCACAGCAGCTCAGATCTGCACTCATGCCAAGGACTCTCCAGATCCTTTCCCTGCAACGAGTTCACTGAGTGCAGACGCTAGCAGGTGTGTCTACAATGTGGTTCCTGCCCTCAGGACCTCTCGGACAGACAGGGGCAGAGGCACCTCTGTGCTGGGGCCTGTGTTCCTCTTCTGCAAATGTCAAGTGGGCAAGCTGGGACTGAACCTCAGGGCTGTGCAGCCCCTCAGCCTGGACCTTTCCACTGTATCAACATGCTGCCTCACACTCATCATTCTAC
Source organism: Cebus imitator (assembly GCF_001604975.1). Classification (NCBI taxonomy): domain Eukaryota; kingdom Metazoa; phylum Chordata; class Mammalia; order Primates; family Cebidae; genus Cebus; species Cebus imitator. The sequence goes on along the minus strand of NW_016107339.1, from coordinate 7,956,169 downwards.
CAGCATGGGGTCAGTAATATTTAATACATCAGAGGTGTATGAAAAACTCATTTCGCCTGGAAGAGAGGTCAGAGAAGGCTACAGAGAGGAAGGTTTGCACAGGCGAGGCCTTGAGGGGTTGGGAGGCAGAGGGAATGAGGAGAGGACTTCCATATAAAGATCGAGGCCCTGGCACCTCGCTCCTGGTAGCCTGTCCCCATTCACTCTGGTCACCCCTCTATGGAGCAGTGTGCCTGGCTCAGTCATCTCTGTTGATGATGTAAGCCTAGCAATATTCAGCCAAACATGGCAACTGTGTAGGCCAACACCCAGCTAGCTCCTGGACCACTCAGATGCCCATCAACACATATGAGGCTGGGATGACTTCTTCTTCTGGGACCCCAGAAATCCTCAGATTTGCACCCAGTGCAAATGGGCATTTAGATGGGAGCCTGTAGGTGGTCCCAATTCTGTTCTTGGGAGCAGGAATGAAAAGCAAACCTGTCATGGGGAAACTGGCACCTTCACTGGCCATGCTGCCAGGGCTGGGCGTGAAGCTGCCTCCGGCCCCTGGAGAGGAGTATGAGGGAAGGGAGGCGGCGTTGCTTTTTATACACAGGAGCTGGAGGAGGGTGATGGCAGCTTGGAGGAAGTCATCACTACCATGGTGTGGGGAAATCTGGAAATATTGGGAATGTACCCTTCCCCCTCCCACCGGAACCCCAAGCTCCTCAGCCCACTTCTTTCCATCAGGCACCTCTGGGCGTCCCTCTAGATGGAACAGCCAAGTCCTGAGTCTCTGCTCAGAAGCTCACGAGGTTCCATTTCTTTTCTTCAAACCTTCCCAAGACTGTAATACCTCTTGGCAAGGATGTGACCGAAAGTGGATGAGGCATACTGGGCAGAGCCGCACTACTGATTTATGCAAAACCATTACTCCGGCAGCCGCCTCATCCTCCCCCTTTCCAGCAATCATGTATCCCATTAGCCTGTTTGATTGCCGTTGCTCACAAAGGGGCACCTTCGCTGAACCATCTTCAATGGCCTCTCGATCTCTCCCCCGAGAGGAGCCGGCTAATTTGGAATGTGGTCATGTGTATGAATCCGACACAGCCTCAGTCACAATCGGGTGTCCTTTTTTTGTAGCTGCTGTTTATGATCACTTTGCCTTGCTTCTCTGGGAGCCATAATTCACGACATACTGGAGATAGTCTGGGCGTTCTTTTCTCCGTGAACCCTGGATAGCACGTACACAAATGGGCTAGCCTCTTCTTGGTGACCAGGCTAATTCCTCAGTTGGTAGTTGGCTGCTGCCTCTCGTTAGAGGGATTCCTTGAGTACTATTTGCTTGACAAATTTTCAAGATTTTTAAAAGCAGAAGCCTCTGCTAATTTTCCCAAGTTGGCCTAAAAGTCCACTGTGAACTGTAGCAGAAATCGGGAAAATTTAATAATTGTTGATCAATGACTCTGCCTTACTTTCCTGGTTCCTCCTGAGTAATTTCCACAGACGGCTTCCATGCTAACTGATACAAATAGAATTTCTGATCCAAGCTTTCAACTCACAAATACAAGTTGACAAATCTATAAAATAAATGCCTGCCTCTTGATGTCTGTCCATAAGTCAAATGCAAAGCCATGGCTTCTAACTTACACTCCTCTAAAGATTCCCTATTTCCCTTTCACAGTGGCTGGCTGGGGGGCATCACACACCTATCCAGCACTCAGTGACATAGTAGATCCTGCTGATGGTCACCATTAACATCCCTTTTTATTTTTTATTATACTTTAAGTTCTCGGGTACATGTGCAGAACATGCAAGGTTGTTACATAGGTATACACACGCCATGGTGGTTTGCTGCATCCATCACCCCATCATCTACATTAGATATTTCTTCTAATGCTATCCCTCCCCAATCCCCCTACCCCCTACCCCCTGCTATCCCTCCCTTAGCCTACCACCCCCTGACAGGCCCCAGTGTGTGATGTTCCCTTCCCTATGTTCATGTGTTCTCATTGTTCAATACCCACTTATGAGTGAAAACATGCAGTGTTTCGTTTTCTGTTCTTGTGTCAGTTTGCTGAGAATGATGGTTTCCAGACTCATCCATGTCCCTGCAAAAGGACATGGACTCATCCTTTTTTATGGCTGCACAGTATTATAGTATTCCATGGCGTATAAGTGCCACATTTTCTTTATCCAGTCTGTCATCGATGGGCATTTGGGTTGGTTCCAAATCTTTGCTATTGTGAACAGTGCTGCAATAAACATACGTGTACATATGTCTTTACAATAGATTTATAATCTCTTGGGTATATACCCAGTAATGGGATTGCTGGGTCAAATGGTATTTCTAGATTCTTGAGGAATCGCCATACTGTCTTCCACAATGGTTGAACTAATGTACACTCCCACCAACAGGGTAAAATTGTTCCTATTTCTCCACATCCTCTCCAGCATCTGTTGTCTCCTGATTTTTTTAATGATTGCCATTCTAACTGGCGTGAGATAGTATCTCAGTGTGGTTTTGATTTGCCTTTCTCTAATGACCAGTGATGATGAGCTTTTTTTCACATGTTTGTTGGCTGCATAAATGTCTTCTTTTGAGAAGTATCTGTTCATATCCTTTGTCCAATTTGTGATGGGGTTGTTTTTTTCTTGTAAATTTGTTTCAGTTCCTTGTAGATTCTGGATATTAGCCCTTTGTCAAATGGGTAGATTGCAAAAATTTTCTCCCATTTTGTTGGTTGCCAGTTCACTCTAATGATAGTTTCTTTTGCTGTGCAGAAGCTCTTAAGTTTAATTAGATCCCATTTGTCTATTTTGGCTTTTGTTGCCAATGCTTTTGGTATTTTAGTCATGAAGTCCTTGTTTATGCCTATGTCCTGGATGGCATTACCTAGTGTTTCTTCTAGGGTTTTTATGGTGTTAGGTCTTAGGTTTAAATCTTTAATCCATCTACAGTTAATTTTTGTATAAGATGTAAGAAGGGGATCCAGTTTCAGCTTTCTGCATATGGCTTGCCAGTTTTCCCAACACCATTTATTAAACAGGGAATCCTTTCCTCATTGCTTGTTCTTGTCAGGTTTGTCAAAGATCAGAAAGTTGTAGATGTGTGGTGGTATTTCTGAGGCCTCTGTTCTGAAGTTAACAGTCTATCTAGAGACTATGGAGATGTTTTGTTTTTGTTCCCTTAAAAATGAAGTGCTTCCAACAAAATATTCCTTTTTATAAACGCTTGGTTTTATTTGTGCATCTGAACAGCCCAACAAATTGTTTTCAGTTAAGGAACCATTTCACAGGGGCCAGGCATGGTGGCTCACACCTTGTAATTACAGTACTTTGGGAGGCTGAGGCAGGCGGATCACTTGAGGTCAAGAGTTCAAGACCAGGTTGGCCAACATGTTGAAACCCTGTCTCTATTAAGAATATAAAAATTAGCCAGGTGTGGTGGAGTACGCATACCTTGTAATCCCAGCTGCTCGGGAGGCTGAGGCAGGAGAATGGATTCAACCTGGGAGGCAGAGGTTGTAGTGAGCCGAGATCGCATCACTGCAATCCGGCCTGGAGACAGAGTGAGACACTGTCTCAAAAAAAGAATCACTTCATAGGGAGACATTTCCAGACTGTGAGCAGCAAATTTTCAGTACCGCTTAGGGTGATAGGATACCCAAATATTTTTGCACAAGTACTTATCGCTACTAGGTATGGAAGTAAGTTTCTGGGTGACAATTTTTATATATGGCAACAGCTTTTTTTTTTGAGAGATGGAGTTTTGCTCTGTCACTAGGCTGGAGTGCAGTGTGGCACAATTTTGGCCTCCTGGGTTCAAACAATTCTTCCGCCTCAGCCTCTTGAGTAGCTGGGACCACAAGCGCACGTCCCCACGCCCAGCTAATTTTTGTATTTTTTTTTTTTTTTTTTTTAGTAGAGATGGGGTTTCACCATGTTGGCCAGGATGGTCTCGATCTCTTGATCCCCTGCCTTGACCTCCCAAAGTGCTGGGATTACAGGAGTGAGCCACCCGTGCCCGGCCGGCAATAACTTTTTAAAACAACTTTCCAGTGTCATTTTCTCATATTCACATAAGCCAGGATACAGATAATTGGAACTCTGCTGCTTGGAAGGTTCTGGAAGAAGAGCCTTTCCAATCTGTATCACCTCAGGTAGCCCTGGAATTCCTGCCCTCTGTTTTTTATGTGTGTAGACTCCAGAGTTCCAGAGAGAGAGAGTTACTCTCTTGTCTTAATGGATTTGGCCACAGAGTGGTAGAGGTGTCTTTTTTTTATTAAAAAAAAAAAAAAAAAAAAAGAAGTGTTCTTGTTCGCAGGCTTCTGGGATGCCTGAATCTCCTCACCTGGTAGATGTGGCCTCACCAGGGCCCCCTTCCCACACTAGACAGGCACCAGGAGAGCCTGACCATGGCCCTGCTCTCCCCATAGTGCTGGCCCATGCAGCCCCAGCTGCCTGGGCTCTTCACTTTGTGTGACCAGGCTCGGTGTGTACCTTCTGTCTCAAAGGGCTCTAGCTGTGTGGAGGCTTCCAGCCTCACCTCTCACTGCTGGCTCAGCAATGGCACTCATCTGAGGGGACCCTCACAAGCTGCTGCTTCCATGCGTCTCACTGCTGGGGGGCTCATCTGCCCAGGTCTGGGGGCACTTTCTTCCAGAACAGTTGAGGATGGAGAATTACTGCTGCTCCAGTATGAGAGGTAGAAGGACTACAGTGTCTGAAACAACCGTATGTGCTCAATGTGCTGCTTTTCCTCTTTTCTTCCAATAACATCTTCCATAACAAGCATTTAAATATAAAGATGCCCACTTATGAAACAAACAAAGCTTCTAGAGCCTCCACCCCACTTTCTTCTTAGCCTGGCTCTACTGAGGCACCTGGCTTTGATCATTATCTGCAGGTATAATCCTTAAATCCAAGTTTTTCTTTGGATGGCTAACCTTTCCCTGCCTCTCCCCCAGCCTGTATTTTTGTGTAACCAAATGCTTCCAGACTGTCTCATAACCATCACAGTTCCACCATTCTCCAAGGGCATGGCAGTCAGCCTTGGTGCGAACTTCACTTATTCCTTGATCTGGCTTCAGGCTGTTGTAAGTGATTCCTAAGAGCTCATTTCTCTTGGAATCCTGCACCAATGCTGTGGCCCATGGTCTGATTTATGGAGGGGTTACTGCATGCCAGGCTGGGCTTTGTGTGATAAAGATGCCACAACACAGTCTCTGCTCTCAAGAGCTGCAGTGTGGTGGGGACCTAGTCAGAGCCTCCCACTAGGACTATTATGCAGATTCACAGGGGCCAGGCTGCCTGCTGGACCCGACTATCCCTGCTGTCCCTGCGCTGCCTCCTCTCTGGCCCAGTACCTGACATACACCAGACAGGGCCTCCATGTTGCCATCTGAAACCTAAGTAAGTTTGTTTCCATTATTTCTATTTACAAGCAGGTTTTCTTTGTGGGCATCCATTCCCAGCTGCTGGCACATGAAGCCCCTGGAGGGCCAGGTTCTCTCCCGCACAGAAGTGGAGTCTGAAGGCTGGAACTGACGTTCTCTGCAGACCAGGAGCTTTTGCAGGGAAGGGCCTGTCTCTCCACTTGCTCTCTCTGCATTCTGCCACTGGGACGTCTGCTTCATGCTGCTGCTGGCCCACTGGGAGTTCGAGCCCTGGGAGGCAGCACGTGATTGCTTTGAGTTGCTTCTGGGCTGAGACGATGGTCCTCTGGAGGATGCTGCAGGGGAGGTCCTCGGGGAGCCAGAGAGAGTGGAATCAGACCTGGGGCAGAGTGCCTGGGAAATAATTATCACCACGCCAGGAAGGAGCATTTGGTTCGTTTTTTTTTTTTTTTTGAAGAGTCATTTCCCTGTTGTTGTTTTTTTCCACTAGAGCCACATGTTGCTATGGGAACGAGGATGGCATGGGAGCCCAGAGCCACTCACTGGCCTTGACAGAAGCCCGTAAATAAATTCTGCCTCATTTCAGGCCCTGAGCTGAGTGGTCCTGGAGGGCAGCTCAAGCAGCCACTTGCAGACTTTCTGTCCTGCTGTCGGCTTGTGCTGATGCCCCTCCAACACGCTCACGGGCTGATCACTTTCCCTGGCATAAGGAGCGGTGAGTGTGCAGAGTGGTCTGCAATCTCCCACCCTCCCAAGCCCTTTAAGATATAAACAACTCATTCATGGCTCCCAAACTCCAAGGGCCAGGATCACTTGGTCCATTTTACAGATCAGAACTCACCCTTCTCCTTCAGGGCTGGCTGCTGTTTTCATTTGCTGATGGCTCTTCCATCAATCAGGTACAGCCATTTGAAATGTCACCTAGAGTTAAGGGGCTTTTTATGGGGATTAATTTCTATCAGGTGGTGAAGCTGCCATCCCCTTAAGGAAGGGTCCTGCCTCAGTTTCTCCTCAAGATCTAGCACAAACTGGTGTACACAGCATGCCCAGAGGAGCCACCTGCTTATCATGCCTGACTCAGTTCTGGGCTGGGGTACAGCTGGGTTCATTTTGCACATTGCCATCTATTATACCTTTCTGGGAGACACAGTGGCCTGGGTGTTACAATCAGACTGCCTGGATTCACATTCTGATTCTGCCACTCAAGACTGTGGTGATCTCATACAAATATTAGTTAACGTCTCTTGGCCTCAGTTGCCTCTTTGCTTAAAACCAAATGCTTTACTACAAAAACCATATGCTAAAAGGCATAGTTTTCCCATAGAAATACCATGTGGGGCAAGAACCAGCGGTGCCTCCCCCACACTGAGGAAACCCCAATTCTGGCTCAGATAAGATTCATCCCCTTGTTTCCTTTTTCTTAGCAGTTTTACCACTTGTATATGCATGCACGTTACAGTGAAGCTTTGCCTGCTTTTGAACTTTCCACAAATGTAATCCTAGTATATGGTGTTCTTTGGTGTCTGGCACTTTTCCTTCAACATGCTGTGATGTTCATCCACCTACAGGCCCTGCTGCCCACTGTATGAGATGCTACACTTTGCTTTTCCATCTCTGTGGAAGGACGCTCGTGGTGTCCCGTTGGGTCCAGGATGAACAAGGCTGCAGTGACAGCATCCTCACTCTTGCATCCTAAACTGGTACAAGAGCTTCATCGGAGAATATACACAGGCGTGGAAGTGAACGCTCAGCCATAGGGTGAATGTGTGCACATGCTCCTTTAGAACAAAACACCAAACTCTTCTCCAAAGTGACAGGGTCAGTCCATCCACCCACAGCACTGGAAAACTGCCCCCTGCTCCACAATTTTGCCAACACTTAGCATTGAGTTTCCTCATCTTTAAAATGAGGGTGAGAGTGGAACCTACTTCACATATGAAGATTAAATAATGTAATAAATATAAAGGTCTGGAAGAAAACCTGGCACACAGTAAGTGCTCAGCAAATACTAGCTACTATTACTGTAATTAATAATCATGATTATTAATGTAAGGGTCCTAACCTAAGAGATGCTGAGATATTTGGTATGCACGCTTTCCCATTTATAAATGTTTCTGGCTTAAGAAAATCCTCCATCTGACTATAGAAACTCTGTCTTGGAATGTCACGGCTTCTCAATAATGAAAAGTTGGCTTACTACATCTTTTCCTTTATAGCTTTCTTTGACTGGCTGGGAGAGGAGGAGGGGGGTGTACAGATCAGATCACTCACCCATTCATTCAGCTAACAGGTCCTCTATGCTTACACGTGCCAGGCACCATGCTAGGTGCCAGGGATACAAAGATGAATATGACACAGCCTCCCTCCTCACTATATAAATGCAGTAAGTAAAAGAGAGCCCTCGGAGCTGCCTAAAGCCTGTCAATACCATCCTTAGTCTCTGTTATTGATTTGGCAAAAACTTTCATGTAGAGTCTTATGAGCAGAAACCCTGTCTTTCTGCAGAGAGTTTGCTTTTCCTACAGTCCTTTTTAACCCTCAAGACTGCTTGTGGGCCCCTGAGCTCCATGCCTACTGAAGAAAATCACTCCAGAACTTTCGAACCTAGGTTTTCATAAAAGCCATAGAAAGAAACAGGCATATCTTCTATATCTCTTGAACGCCACTGACTGATTTTCATGGGTGCATAGACTTGATCTCATTTACTCCCAGCTGTGTTTCTTTAAGGGTGTAGGTATGTGCCTTTGTTATTTGCTAAGATAATAAAATGAAATAGAAGGGTTGCTGGGGGACCCCACACATCAGAACCAATGTGGTTCTGAGCACAGTTGCTGGGGCTGAAACTAAAGATTCCGTAGACATTTGTAATGCTGTTGACAAGGTCCAGTTTATCTTAGACATTGAGAGGCTTAGGAGAAGAGCATGTCTGTCTCCCCAGCGGCTCAATTAGCATTGAAGGCAGATGGGCACACACACAGGAACGACCACGAGCTTGCTAAGCTGGCAACTGAGACCACCACAAAGTGACTGAGGAAATGGCCAAGAAGGACCTCCTTGGCCACAGGCACTGGGGAGAACCAGAGGAATGGCAACAATGAAGCGGAAGGCGGATGTGCTGAAAGACAAACTGACATGTCTGCCATCTAGTGCTGAGCATGGGAGGAAGACAAAGGAGTGGGGGAAAGCGTTCCAGGGTAAAGAAGAGACACGTGTGAGCACCGGGCCAAGCACAGGGGAGCTTGCAGAGCCAGGCGAGCGGGGAGCAGAGGACGCAGAAGCACACTGGTGGGACGTGAAGGCGGAGGGCTCTGATAAATGATAAGGATGATGCTGAGTACACAAGGAACAGGGGTCACAGAAGGAAGTGGTGGAGTCTTTAAGAGGTAAGCATTGGGGGAATTTATTGACAGAAGTCGTAAACGTAGCTAAAAAATTAATTTGTTGCTGTGGTGCTCACAAAGGAAGATGAGAGACAGATGCCAGTAGCAGACACACACTTCCCAGAGGAGAGGGATGGAATGCAGCAGGAAATCAGAAGCGTGCCAGAGCAGGTGATCAAGAAGTCTAAACCCACAGACTGCCGAGGCGGCCGTTGCCTGAGAGCTGGACAAATGGGAGGGAAGTGGGGAAAATTAACATGCAGCAGACGGAGGCTAAGCCTTTGGATGCAGGAAGGCCTGGCTGACTGGAGCAAGACAGACACACACCTACAGCAGGCAAGAAATCCCAGTCCACCTTAGCTCAGACAGCTCAGCCTGGGGGCCTGCTTCCACGCACCACCTGCTGTCCGCCTTTTCCGATTCCAGCAGCAGCCAGAGTGTTTGGAGGTTGGGGCAGTTTCCATGGTCACTGTCGCAGAGCTATCAACTCACTGGGTTCTTGGCCCCAAGAATGACTTCAGGTCTCTCTAAACAGCCAGCCGCTCTGCAGGCTGCCACTTATTCACTGTCCAGGACACTTCCCACCTTTTGCCAAACTGCCCAGCCATGGTCCCCTCTGAATACTCTACCACAGGAGCCTCCATGCGGCACTTCCCCACCAGCCCCTGCTCTGCCTGCCCCTCTCTGGATGGGGAAGCACCTGCAGAAGACGGGCCTACCTGGGCCATTTGGCAAAGGGTTTGTTCATCCAGATTTCCCTTTATTGTACACACACAGACAGTATTACCTCTCCATGCCATAGACCAATTCCATCGATACTTTCTGAGGTGAGCACAAAGTATCTGGGTTCACAAACACTGCGAAGCTAAAGGGAAACAATGTTTTTCTTGCTCTGACTTGAAGGCTGCTGTTAGGGACTGATGCTTGTGTCCCTCCCAAATTACTCTGTGGAAGCCCTAACCCCTAATGGAATGGGATTAGAAGTGGGGCCTTCTTTGGGAAGTGATTAAGTTCAGCTGAGGTCATGAGGGTGGAGCCCCCATGATGGGACTGGTGTCCTTAGAGGAAAAGTGCTGACTGAGCACTCGTGCCTGCTCTCTCTCCTTCTCTCGTGAGAGTGCACACACCTAAGAAGGCCATGTGAGGACACAACCCAGAAGACGGCCTTCACCAAGATCCAGCTTGCGGGCACCCTGATCTCAGAGTCCCAGCCTCCAGGACTGTGAGAAATCAATGTGTGACTTTAGTCAGTGGAATAGCCAGCTGAGACAGCTGCTGATGTTATTTAGCAAACAAGCAGGGACACACTGAGGAAACCCTACATCCTCTGCCCGCCCGGCCACCCTCCATAGTGAGAGAGGTGCCCTGACCCCTTTTTCTCTACAGTTCTGGAGTTCTGGCTCCCATGGGACCAGGAATCAGGGTGGTGCTGCACTTGCACCTCCAGCCTCCTTTCCCATGCTGCGGCCCTCCCCAGCTCCACGAAGCACTCCTGTCCATGCAGTCATGTTCTCCTCTAGAGCTGTTTCTCTCAGGAATCCTGCCTGACCAAGCCAAGCCATTCTCCTTCCCTGATGTGACCTCTGAACTTTGCCATACTGGCTTACACACATTTCCACTGTTCTCTAAGCCATTATGACTTTTTTCAAATAATGTCCCATAACCCAGTATGCTGTAGTAAAGAACATTCTCTGGGGTTTTCTATATTCTTGATGCCCAGTAAAGTTCACCTTTATGGTACATTTTTTGTTTTTTGAATTAGGGTCTCACTCTGTTACCCAGGCTGGAGTACAGTGCTGTAATCATAGCTCACTCCAGCCTTGAACTCCTGGGCTCAAGCGATCCTCCTGCCTCGGCCTCCTGGGCAGCTGGGACTACAGGTGCATGCTACAATGCCTATGAATTGGTTTTCTTTCTTTTTTTGAGACAGAGTCTTGTTCTGTTGCCCAGATTGGTATGTAGTGGCACGACCTCAACTCACTGCAACCTCCGCCACTTGGGTTCAAGTCATCCTCCTGCCTCAGCCCCCCATGTAGCTGGGGTTGGAGGCATGCATAACCATGCCTGGCTAATTTTTATATTTTTAGCAGAGATGGGGTTTTACCATGGAACTTCTGATCTCAAGTGATCCACCTGCCTCGGCCTTCCAAAGAGCTGGGATTAAAGGCATGAACCACCACGTCTGGCCTTTTTTTTTTTTTTTTTTTTAAAGTAGAGACAAGGTCTCACTATGTTTCCCAGGTTGGTCTTGAATACCTGAGCTCAAGCAAACCTCCGGCCTCAGTCTCCCAAAGTGTTGGGACCGAAGGCAGCCCTGGAAGAAGGCTCTGAGCAGACTTGCCTTGCTGCTGCTTAGCCTTGTCTGACTTGAGAATTCCTTCTGTTATGATACAAAATTTCAGAATTCCATTTAGGAATTAAAGAAGAAAACGGTGGCGGGGGGGGGGATGCACTGTATAAAAAGCAAGAACTGCAAATGAAAAATAATAGTTAATTCTATTTCAATATGTTAGTATGTAAAAATTTCAATTGTTTATGACCTGATGTTTATAATTCTCAAAGTTTTCTTTAGAAAATATCAGTTGGTTTACTTTTATAGTTTTCAGGTCTGTTTTGAAATAAAGAGGCAAGAGGAAAAGTTCCAAGTTTCTGTTTACAAGTTCCTCTCTGCAAGAAACACATTGTAGATATGGGCCACTTTTATTCTAAATAAATAAAAAGGCAAAATGAATTTAAATTATCACAATATTTTCACTTTTAAAAATGCTTTTTGAAGTACCAGAAACACCTTGATGTATTCTGAGAAAATTTTAATTCCACGAAGACGACACATGAATCCCAAGCACAGGGCCCATTTGCTAGATGGAAACGTGGAGCCCTGCGTTCAAAAAGCAGAAAAAAAGCTTTCTGCTTTCATCAAGGGTCTCTCTCTCTCAAGCTGTCATGCTGGTTATTACTTGCTACTTAATGTTGTGCTCCCTCAGGCACAGGGACCAACATCCCCCTGCCAGTATGGCCCCTCGAGGGCACCCAGGGTCCTATCCTGTGACTTAAGCTCAGGACTCAGACCAGACCCTGACCCCATCCATCCCTGTGCCAGGGCCCCCGCTGGGGGTGGAGGAGACAGTGATCATGGGTGAGATGAGGAGGGGGAGGCCAAGCAGAACCCAGGCATCCTGGCTCAGGGAGTGGGTGGCTGAGAGCTCATCGCAGGAAGGTGGGAAGGGGCAGGAGACAGGATTGTGTGTGGACTGAGGCCCCAAGGTCCTGGTGTGTGTTCCACTGTGCAATGGAGCTTCACTTATAAAGCAATTCAAAGGTAAAAAGACCCTAAGATTTCAAGATAGTGTCACAGAGCATTACACCTCAAGCTCTGGGTCCCATGTGACTGTCCTGGTGGTATACCATAGAGCCAATCCTGCATATACCTGAGAAGGATCATGAAAAGATACAATTGCAGAACTATTAATAACTTTATGTTTCTCATCTACCTCTTGGATTTTGACCCATTATTCCCTATGCTGCCTGTCTTAAACCAGAGGTTCTTTGGAGGTACACACTTGACACAGTATGACTACAAACAGCACAGGAGTGGTAAATCAGCAGCATGGCCACCTGCCAGACACCAAGCTCAGAGGGGCAAGGAACCTCATACAATTGCTGTCATTTGGGAAGGCTGAGGACTCAGACACAGGGGATGTGTTTGACCTCTCAAGGCCTCTGTGGTTGGCCGATTCCACAGAGAGCTGTAGGAATTAGCAAAGCAGTAGGAGCTGGCTTTCATTTGCTAGTGAAGAGATATCCAGAAATGATAATGATATCCCCACTGTGCAATTGCAGGACTTTCTCCATACCAAGCTGTCTGAACAACAGGCCATTAGCAGGCAGAACAAACAGTTCCATTTAACTCAGGATGTAGCATTTACCTGTACATCATGAATCTCACAGCACCTCTCATGAAAACAGCCCCTTACCTCATTTGCTGTGTTGTGTGTCCCAACGATCCGGATGAAGGAGGCAGGCTGCCTTTCAAAGGTTACTGACTGCCAGGACCTGTGGGAGGAAACAACCATTTGCCTGGTTAGACGGTGCAGTTAACTCTCTGACAGTGTGGCTGGTGGAGTCACATCCACAGAGGAGGGAGGGCTTCCTGTCGTCAGGGGGACCTGCACTGTAGGGGGGCGGGGCCGAGGCCTAATGTACAGCTAATGTACAGCTGAGAGATACAGGATATACAGTGTCCTTATTCAGGAGCGTACAGTCCCATCACAGAAGGCACTCCTCCCCATCTGTGAATGTCACTTAGGGTTCTTACAAAGCCCTCCACAAACAAGCACAGAGTGCAGACCAAGCCCTCATTACAACAAGAGTTCAGACAAATAAATGTAATCACAGTGGCAGGAGTTCATAAATATATCTCCCCACCTATAAGATGGGTCCACGATGGGGCCAACCTCAGGGCTGTTGGCAGAATGACCTCAGTGATTCATCAGGTGTATATCCAATGGGGAGCAGTTACTCAGCACGAGAGGCTTCTGGAAGGAGAAGAGTTTTGAAGAGGGCAGGCATGTGGGAGGGCTGCAGAGTTCCAGGACTCAGGTTGGAGCAGCGGGGGTCCTGCCCTACCATCTGACCCCCACATGTGAGTGATGGCACATGGGGGCGGTGGCAAGTTCTCCATAGGCCTCTACCCCTTCCTTTCCTGCTTCCGAATGCTGCCCCCGACGCCGTCTTTTCTCAAGACTGGCCTGTCTTTCTGGGTGGTTTCAAAAGCATCTCCAATATTTTAAAGGCAATTCCTCATTGATCAGCATGGGCCAGGCCAGCTCATTTAAGACTCAGCAGAGCAGGCCCTGAACAGACCCTGAGAGGAGGATTTCTGCTCTTGGTTGAACGCTCAGCAGCTCATCAGAATGCACCGGAGGAGTGCATGGCGCCCACGACTGTAAACTCCAATAATATTTTCTGTAATAAATGTGAGGAGTTCACAGTTGTTGCCATCCCTCCTCCGCTCTCACAGTGGAAATGCCAGCTGCTGGGAAGCTGTTTCCTGTAATTGTCTAATTACCAAGTAATGCTAGCAAAGAAAATATATATGTATTTGCAGTTTGTTTTTCCCCTTTGGTTTCAGGTGTTCCATCTTCCCTCTCACTATGAACCTCCCACTGAGATTGATTCACTGCCGCCTGGACACCAGTCCCCTTAAGGTCATTAAAAAGTCATTACCATCTTGTGTGCAAAGTCTGTGTCCCTGAAAGCAGTTTTCTGGAAACAGAATAAGAACAATCACTCTCTCTGTAAAAATGCTATTCTTCACACATGAAGGTGATACCATCTGAACAAGCCCAGGGCTTGCACTGGTGGCCTATTTTCTTAGTGGGCGACTGCTGTCCTCTCAGACCCCCAGCCGTCTTGGGGAAGGTCTGCTAGATGGATTGCAGCCCGTGGGCTGGCAGAGGGACCTGCAAGGCGCTGTGGGGTTTCCACAGGCCTAGCTGTCTCTCGTGAGCCAAGCAGTGGAACTCACCACACACTCACGTTCTTCCTCCAGCAGGTGAGGGGAAGTGAAGGGAGCCACCCCTGGCCAACATTCACACTATTTAGGACATCAGAGTCCCATCCTTGTCCCTAAAGGAAGCTAAAGAGTACACTAAAGCTGGCTCACTGGCTGCTTCTTGGGCCACGCCTCCAGGAAAGGGAAACTATTGTGAGGGACAATAGCTGGTGACAGCTATTAGGTTCAAGTTGCAGTTTTACAAAAAGGACTGGCATGGGGAAGCAGCGGGAAGAGAAGAAACTGAGCAAAGATTTTATTATTCTCAGCCTTCCAGCTTGATGCCTGTCAAATCTCCAGGTGATTCTGGACATAAAGGTACAAGTTGACAGTTGGAAGCTCTTGGCCCTCAACAACATGCGTGTGGCTCTGAGAATGAAGGCAGGCCCAGAATCATGGCACTGTGTTCCCACGCATTCCTCCCTCCATGATGTAGAGGAGGCTGAAGGAGCACAGGTAGTGACACGGTCCCGCTGGGAGCCATCCTGGGCAGAGCCAGTCTGAGCCTGGGTCTCCCTCTCCTTTCTCCTTTGCTGCTCCTCTTGCCTCCACTCCCCTCTCCCTACACTAGGCTGCTGCGGTGGGCTTAGGGCTCTGGGCTCTGGCCCCACTGCCCTTGCTTATGCTTGCGGAAGCAGGGGAGGCAGGGCTGGCAGCCCAGCAGAGTGAGCACGAGGGAACATTTGAAGAGTAACAAGATCAGAAGGTCTCAATTTAATACCAATCCCCCATTACAGTGCATTAATATCTAATCACATTGGACTTCAACCTGAGAGTTGAATATATGATTTCATTTTCAGCAGAGCTGGATACCAATTCTAAGACCAAAGTACCAGTAGAAAGAGAAGTTGCTTAGGATGAGGAAATGAGGATCTCTCTTGCCGCATCAGATTCCACTTCCCCTGAACTTCTTCAAAATAACTTGCCATGCTGTTTGAAGGGGAAATGACAAGGTGGCATTGGAGTGGTCACCACATGACTGTGCCACATTTGCAATCACTGTGAAACCTCAAAGGAGCTGCCTCAGCTGAGATTTCACAGGGCCAGAAAACCACCAGCATTGTTTAGTCAATGCAAAAGCTTTTATTGGGCTTTTATTGATAGCTGCATAAACATTCCAACCCACCAGATACCCAGAATCTCTTCTCTAGTAGGAAAGACAACAGCCCACTAGAGGCCTGGCAGCCCACCCACTCCAGAGCCAGGGCTGGGCACTGAGAGGAAGGTGTTTGAACAGGAATGATGAATGTCAAAAAATAAATGTGGTCTTTGCTTTGAGAGCTTAATAAAATAAAAAACCCCACACAGGATTGAAGTTCCAACCCCCCCATACTGGCTCTGACTGGACGAACTGTTGCCCTCTCCTGAGCGCACTTTCCTCATTTAAGCAGCATTGACAGAAATAACACCGCTCACCTGCTCACAGCAACGCATCTAGAATGAGGTCCCAATGATGTCCAATTGTAAATATGTATCTATACACATATGTGTTACTTTTAAATTTTTATTTAATAAAAAATTTTAAACTTATTTTTTAAATTTCTTCTTTATTCTCTCCCATGCACACATGTGTGGAACTATACCCATATGTATTAAAACAGAGACGTCTATAAGAATGTTTGCCAAAATGTTGATCCAGATTTTAGCTTTGGATGAAAAAATTTCAAGAGACATTTGGTTTACTTTGGTGCTTTTCTGTACCGTTTGAACGTGGTACAACATACAACACATGTAAGCATTAAACAAAAGCACCTATCTTGCCTATTGTCCAAGGATTTAATAATACAGATCACACAGCATGGAGCCAGTGAGAACAGCAGCACTGTGTTATTATGCAAAGTATTCCAGCAGAGAGGATCACGGGTGACAGTCAAGACAGCAGGCTTCACTCCTGGTCTTTCAGGACTAGGGGCAATGTGGCACAGGGGTGAAGAGCATGAGCCCTGTACCCGGGCTGCCAGTGACTGAATCTTTATCTTGTACTTTTAACAGTTCTAGGACCTTAAGCAAGTTGCTTAGCCTCTCTAGGTCACAGTCTCTTGATCTGTAAAATGGGAATAATAGGAATAACTGCCTCAAATTTTTTGTAAAGATTAAATACATTAACAAATATAAAACATCTAGAAAAGTATTGGCATACATTAAGTACTAAAAAAATTAGTTGATATTGTTATTACCACTATAATTACATTCCGCGAATGAGCCTGGACAAGATACACTGGGTTCCTGGGCCTCATTTGTGAGTTGTCAAGTTTGACAGTGTATGATTCAATGACTAAGTTCCGGGGGCACCCAAGGCGACTCCCATCAGCAGCCATGTCTTGGAGGCAGACAAGGAGCTGGGCTTTGGAAGAATTAAACAAGTATTTTTTTGAATACGTTCTTGAGCTTGGTACCTGCTGGGCGTTACGGAGCACACAGGCAAGACGTAGTGCCCCTTCCTTAAGCAGTCTGTGATCTCACCAGGGAGATTAGCTATCCTTCCACAGACTAATTAGAGAACAATGCAAACACTACAGTGGTTCCAACTTACAAACCCGTGCTGTTCCAAAACTTGCCGTGTCATTGGTTGTCTGATGCTTAGAAACAGCTTTTCCACAGAACAAAGCTATACATTTTGAGAGGGTGCCCAGGCTCACCCAAAAAACTCAATTTAACCCATAATGAAGCTAAAATACTATGTATATGAAGTTTAAAAAAGGAAAAAAAAGGCTAGGCACAGTGGCTCACACCTGTAATCCCAGCACTTTGGGAAGCCAAGACAGGCAGGTCATGAGGTCAAGAGATCGAGACCATCCTGGCCAACGTGGTGAAACCCTGTCTCTACTAAAAATACAAAAAATTAGCTGGGTGTGGTGGTGTGTGCCTGCAGTCCCAGCTACTCGGGAGGCAGAGGCAGGAGACTTGCTTGAACCCGGGAAGCAGAGCTTGCAGTGAGCTGAGATGGCGCCACTGTACTCCAGCGTGGCGCCTGGCGATGGAGCAAAACTCTGTCTCAAAAAAACAAAAGTAAAGAGATATTGTTGCCAGAGTAGTAATTAAGCAAAACCCAGAAAAACAAGGGATTTAAAACAATCCTTCTAAAGCTGCTGCTTGAGGAATGAGGATTCAATTCTGTAATGCAAATGAAATCATGGGATGTAGCTGGAACATGGTAGGTGGTCTGTCAATAAGGAAAGTTAAAAAATGGGCCAAGTTTGTCATCCTAAAAGCCTTTTCCAACCACAGACCGCTGGGTGGTTTACAAAGTATCTTAGAGTCGTGATCTATCTCATTTGGTTCCCAACACAATCTTTTAGGTAGGGAGCCAGCCAATCTGCATTCCATTTCAGAGGCAAGGAAACTGAGGCAAAGAGAAGTAATCTGTGGGATATCTTAGAGCTGTCAGGATACAGTC
The DNA here is from genome assembly GCF_001604975.1 of Cebus imitator. Taxonomy (NCBI): domain Eukaryota; kingdom Metazoa; phylum Chordata; class Mammalia; order Primates; family Cebidae; genus Cebus; species Cebus imitator. The sequence continues at coordinate 7,938,457 of NW_016107339.1, read as the reverse complement.
AGTAACAGAAGCCAGATTTAATGACTATTAGTTTAGGTTCCTTCCACCAGAGGGCAAGATGAGGACCTTCCAAATAATTTAGAGGCCAGGGCACCGACTAGTCACTGTCCCCTGGGTTTTATTTTCCTGGCTCCCAGATAGTACTGACACCTCACTTACATGTCTATGTCATGACTCCAGGGCCAGAAACCACAGTGGCCAGAACCATAGGGATCATATACACTAGTGGATCATAAGGTGGTCTCAGGTAAGTGACTGTCCGCTGAAGTCTGTTTCCCGTGTGAGGTAGGGGTGATAGCCGTACAGTATTTACCATTTGGGGTTGTGAGGACTCAAGGAGAAAACACAAACAGCATGGCACATGGTGAAAGCAAATTAACTGTTGGCTATTACTCTCACATCACATTCACACATATGGCAAACTGGAAAGAAGAGAGGCTCAGCAGGTGCTCTCTCTACAAAAAGATCAATATGGAGAAAGATCTAAGACAGAAGGCTGTGCTCAAAAGGAACTCAGAGGACAAGATGTACAATATGGGATTATACACACTAAACTGTAGGCGTGACTCAGGCAAACATACAGGTCTGTGAAATATTGGGAAATATTCTGGTAGGATGGATGCTAAATTCATGACAGTGACTATCTCTGAGGAGGGGGCGAGGACTGGGACTGCTGATGGGGAACAAAGGCAATTTCAACATTAACTAGAATGTTTCATTTCTTTGATTAAAATAAAAAAGAAGAAGTATATACAAAAAATATTACATATGGTCAATTCTGGGGATAAGTATGTGAGCAAATGTTATATTACTTTTATTATGTTATGTATTTTAAACAGTTCTTGAAATAAATAGAGACAGAAGAGGAGAACGGGATTAAAACTGTGTCTGTGTTCATGTGGGCAGGAATTTGCCGGAGACAGAATTAGCTAAATTGCAAACATAAAAATTAGGGGGAAAAGTGGAGCTGGTCCTGCAGTAGCAGTGTGGATTTGGCAGGTGGTGCTCCTGGCTCCAGCCAGCTGTGTCCCCGTCGGAAGGAAGTAGAGGACAGGAGAGCCACCGGGGGAGGAATGCGCGGTTGCCATCAGTATGCGCAGGGTTTATGTGAGTGGCTCTGGATGACGAGGACACTGCACCGGCCCACCAGTGATGGGAGAAAGGGTGACCACAGCTCAGTGGAGAGCAGCTCTTTATCCTGAGCCTTGTTCTGCCTTTTCTGGGGATTCAGGATCCAAGGGTGAGGGTGCCTAGTCTTCTTGAATCTGGAAGATTATGTAACTCTACTGTACATGCTGTAAAGAGAATGCACATATCAGAACTTTTCTGCAGCAGACCTGTTGAACCCTGGGGAGATGGAGACAGGAAACCATTTGGCCAAGGCCAGACTGGCAGGTAAACACAGCAGACGCAACACATTGGCATAGTCTCTATTCTCTCCACTCAAAGGGCAGTAAAGAAATATATGTTTCCCATCAAATATATGTGTTATATATTAATTAATACATGCAGACACATGCATGACCACAAAACAAAGAGGAAGGATGAGGAGGTGTGACCATCTCTCTGCATCGGCACCTCAGAGAGATGGCACACAGGAAGCAAGTGGATTCACACCACAGAACCCTAGAAAGGCTCAGGTCCTCAAGTCACCAGCTACCTCTCAAAGTGGAGGTATGCAGGGGGCTGAACCAGGAAGACTGGTTGAAAGCAGGAAAAAGGAGCAGGTGCACTCCTCAAATGCCTTCCCTTCCTTCCTGCATAGTGGGAACAAGCATTCCTTCACTTTGACAGGAGGCACATATTTCCCTCTGGAGGCCATGAACAGAGAAGATCTGAACTCTGGGGCCCTAGGCACAGCAGAGAGTAGAATCCTGCAGCAGCTGAGAGCACAGGAGTTACATGGAAGTCACATCCCAGATGGTGAGACCCCCAGTTCCATTCCCTTCCTTGGCTTTCAGGCCACTGTGATAGTCTTAAACCCTAGACAAAAGACTGGAGAGTCCCTTTCAGGAGCCGCTGACTAGTCCAAGAGGACAGATACTGAATGAATTTCCTTCTCTCTGTTCCTCTCTCCTTTCTTCCATAAATATATATTAGGTCCTTACTATGGAATAAGCCCATTTTAAATCCTGAGGATATGGCACACAACAAAGTCCCTGCCCTCAAAGAGCTTATATTCTAATGAGACAGAAAAAAAACAACAACAAATTTATCAGAGTTAAAAGGGGGCTATGGAGAAACACAAAACAGTGTTAAGTAGACTGGGAGGAATGCATGGCTTTAGTTAACACGTTTAGCGATGGTGTCTTTGGAAAGGTGACAAATGAGCTAACACTTACACAGCTGGAAGACAGGGTCATGCAGATCTGAAAGTGCATTCCAGCGAGAAGGCACAGAAAGCACCAGTGTGCTGGGCAGGGGTATCCCAGTGAAACATCTAATCCCTGCCTGATAACACTCAACGAAGCCCACAAACCCATGCATATTCTAGAAGCTTCTAGCCAGCTTTCACAATGCCTAACATTTAAAGGCGAATGGTGGCAATAAAAGCCCAGGCTGCTGCCCCTAGAATGTAGGCAGGGGTGACCACGGGCTACCACCCTCAAGGCTTGAAGTGGAGGCACAAACAAGGCTCTATTTTAGGGCCTGCCCCTACAGACTGCACACTGTTCTGGAGCCCAGTGGAGCTCGACTTGAGATCAGGAGAAGCATGGCCTGCCGTCCTCAGGGCTTAGATGTGCGGAGGTTATGCACCCAGGGCTGAGGTGCAACCAAGGTGCTGGCTACCACAGCAGGGGTGGAGGTATGAGCATCACGGGCATTTCCCACCTGCAGGCCTAAGCTACTGTCACTGAGGGTGGTACTGCCCTCTCCAGGGAAACGAATGAAAATAAAAACACAACAGACCAAAACCTGTGGGACACTGCAAAAGCAGTACTCAGAGGGAATTTTAAAGATTTAAGTGCCTATATCCAAAAAGTAGAAAGTTTCAAATAAACAATGTAACAATGTACCTCAAGAAACTGGAAAAGCAAGAACAAACCAAACTCCTAAATTATCAGGAGGAAAAAAAAAATAAAGATCAGAGCAGAATTAAGTGAAATAGAGACTAAAGAAAAATACAAAGAATCAATGAAATGGAAAATTGGTTCTTAAAAAAGATAAAACAAAATTGATAAACTGCTAGCTAGACTAGCCAAGAAGACAGAAGACCCAAATTAACAAAATTAGAAATGAAAAAGGAGACATTACAATCGATAACACAGAAATACAAAAGATCATCAGAGACTATTCTGAACAACTATATGGTAACCACCTAGAAAACTTAGAGAAAATGGATAAATTCCAGGAAACATGGAATCTATTAAGATTGAATCAAGAAGAAATAGAAAACCTAAACAGACCAATAATGAGTAGTGTGAAATGGAATCCATAATAAAAAGTCTCCCAAAAAAGAAAAACTCAGGACCTGATGGATTCACTGCCAAATTCTACCAAACATATAAAGAAGAACTAATACCAATCCTCTTCAAACTATTTAAAAAAAATTGGGTGGCACATGCCTGTAGTCCCAGCTACTTGGGAGGCTGAGGCAGGAGAATCGTTTGAGTCTGGGAGTTTGACAGTGAGCTATGATTGTGTCATTGCACTCCAGCCTAGGTGACAGAGTGCGACCCTGCCTCAAAAAAAAAAAAAAAAAAAAAAAAAAAAAAAAAAAAAAAAAAAAAAAAAAAAAAAAAAAAAAAAAAAAAAAACCCAAAACCAAAAAAATCCCCCGAAAGTGAAGAAGAGGGAACACTCCCTAACTCATTCTACAAGACCAGCATTACCCTGACACCAAAACCAGACAGGAACACAAACAACAAAAGAAAACTATAGGCCAGTATCCTTGATGAACACAGACACAAAACTTCTCAACAAAATACTAACAAACCAAATTTAACAGAACATCAAAAAAATAATACACCATGATCAAGTGGGATCTAACCCAGGGATGCAAGGACGGTTTAACAGACACAAATCAATAAACATGATACATTAGATCAACAAAATAGAGGACAAAAATTATATGATCATTTCAACAGACACAGAAAAAGCATTTAATAAAATTCAACATCACTTCATAATAAGAAACCTCAACAAATTAGCCATATAAGGAATATACCTCAAAATAATAAAGGCCATCTATGACAAACCCGTAGCTAACATGGTACTGAATGGGGAAATGTTGAAATTATTTTCCGTAAGAACTGGAGAAAGACAAGGATGCCCACTCTCACGACTCCTATTCAATACAGTAGTAGAAGTCATAGGCAGGGCAATTAAGCAAGAGAAAGAAATAAAAGGCATTCAGATTGGAAAAGAGGACATCAAACTGTCCCTCTTTGCAAAAGGCATCTTATATTTAGAAAGACCAAAGGATTCCACCAAAAAACTCTTAGAGGTGATAAGCAAATTCAGTAAAGTTGCAGGATACAAGACCATCACACAAAATTCAGTAGCATTTCTATACACCAATAATGAAATAGCCAAGAAAGAAATCAAGAAGGCAGTCACATTTACAATAGCTACCATGGAAAAAAATACCTAGGAATAAATTTAACCAAGGAGGTGGAAGAGCTCTACCAGGAAAACTACAAAACACTGATGAAAGAAACTGAAAAGAATACAAACACATGGAAACTCATCTCATCCCCACAGATTAGAATAATTAACATCATTAAATGACCATACTTCCTAAAGCAATATACAGATTCAATACAACCCCTATGCAAAATGTCATTTTTTTTAAAGACATAGAAAAAAAAAATCCTAAAATTCATGTAGAACTGAAAAAGAGCCAGTAGAGCTAAAGCAATCCTAAGAAAAAAGGACAAAGCTGGAGGTATCACACTACCTGGCTTCAAAATATATTACAAGGTTATAGTAATCAAAACAGTTGGTATGAGTAAAAAATAGACACAAGGACCAACAGAATGTACTAGAACACCCAGCAACATATCCACATATTTACAGTCAACTGGTATTTGACAAAGGAACCAAGAACTTACACCAGGGAAAGGACACCCTCTTCAATAAATGGTGCTGGGAAAATTGGATATCCATAAGCAACTGAACCCCTATCTCTCATCATATTTAAAAATCAATTCAAGATTAATTAAGACTTAAATGTAAGACCTGAAACTATAAAAATACTAGAAGAAAACATACAGAAAACAGTTCAGGATATTGGTCTAGCCAAATGCGACTATATTAAATTTAAACATTTATGCACAGCAAAGTAAATAATCTACAGAGTGATAAGGTAATCTGCTGAATGGAAGAAAGTATCTGCAAACTATTCACCCAACAAGGAACTAATATCCAGAATGTACAAAAAATAAAATCTCATTAGAAAGTGGGCAAAGGACATGAATAGATACTTCTCAAAAGAAGACATGCAAATAGCCAAGAGTATATGAAAAATTGCTCAACATCACTAAGCACTGGGAAAATGTAAATAAAAACCACAATGAGGTAACATCTCACCCCAGTTAGAATGCTATTATTAAAATGACAAAAAATAACAGGTGTTGGTAAGAATGCAGAGAAAAAGGAACCCTTATGTACTGCTGGTGATAATGTAAATTAAGTTAGTACAGCCACCATGGAAAACAGTATAGAGTGGCGATTTCTTAAAAAACTGCAACTATTTTTCAAGGTGAGAAATTTTTAAAAATCTAAAAATAGAACCAGAAGAAATGAATAAATTCCTGGAAACATACAATCTACCAAATGATCCAGCAATTTCACTTCTGGCTATCTGAGCAAAGGAAAAGAAGTCAGCATTTTCAAAGGCATACCTGAACTCCTATGTTAATGTGACACTATTCACAATAGCAGAGATATAGTATCAACCTAAGTGTCCATCAATGGATGGAAGGGTAAAGAAAATGTGCTATATTTACATAATACAATACTATTTGGCCATAAAAAATAATGAAATCACATTATGTGCAGCAACGTGGATGAAACTGAAGGTCATTATGTTAAGTGATATAATTCAAGCCCAGAAAGACAAATCCCACGTTTTACTCATATGTAGGAGCTAAAAAAACTGTATCATATGGAAATAGATAACAGAATGATAGATGCCAAAGGGTGGGAACGGTGTGAGGGTGGGAGCGGGAAATGAACAAAGGGAGGTGAATGGGTAGGAACTCACAGTTAGATAGAAGAAATAAGTTCTAATGTTCCATAGCAGACTAGGGTGACTATAGTTAGCAACAACATAATGTATATTTCGAAGGAGCTAAAATGGACTTGAAATGTTACTCAACACATAGAAATGATAAATACTCAAGGTAATGAATACCCCAAATAACCTGACTTGATCATTACACATTCTATGCATGTAAAAAACATTCATATGTACCCCATAAATATGTAAAACACTGTGTATCAATGAAAGAAAAAATTAAAAAAGATAGTAACAAGTGTTGATGAAAATGTGAAAAAATTGGACCCTTATATACTGCTCATGGGATTGATTGTCAATGGTGTAGCCACTTTGGAAAACAACCTGTCACTTCCTCAAATGGCTCAATAGGTGTAATATGAACCAAAAATTCTACTTCTAGATATATTCCCAAGAGAAATGAAAACACATGTCCACACAAAAACTTGTTCACGAATGTTCACAGCAGTATTAGTCATAATAAAAAAATGGAAACAACTCAAAATGTCCATCAACTGGTGAATGAATAGATAAAATGTAGTATATCTATACATTGGAATACTGTTCAGCAATAATAAGAGTTTTAATTATATGCTATTAACATAATACTGATGAATCTGCTAAGTGAAAGAAGCCAATCACAAAGGATCATGTATTGTATGATTCCATTATATGAAATGTACAGAATATAGAGACAGAAAGTAGATTAGGGGTTGCCTAGGGCTGGGGAGTTAATTGGGGGGATTGGGAGGTGATAGCTATTGGGTATGTGGTTTCTTCTTGGAGTAATGAAAATGTTCAAAAATTGATTGTGGTGATGGATGCAAACTCTCTGAATGTACTAAAGCCATGGAATTGTATACTTTCAACGGGTGAATTGTATGGTATCTAAATTATATCTCAATAAAGCTGTTTAAAATGTTCCAAAAAAGGGTGGAAACAGCCAGTCAAGGATCACCAAAGAAAGACTGTAGCACGAAAGATAAAAACTAACAGCAAATAAGGAAAAATAATAACTCAGAGGACATCGATACAATTCAGTAAGCAGAATAAAGCTTCAGGAAAAAAACCCTAAATTATCCTCAGAAAGGTAAAAGGAAGCATTATTCCATCTTTGAAAAAGGAATAAATAAAATGATATGGAAAGGGACATTTTAGTGAACAAGAAAGTGCTCCTGTAAATTAAAACTATGAGTGACATAAAGAATTCAACAAATGGGTTAGAAAGTTAAGTTGAGGAAACTTCCCAGAATGTCAAATCAAATGACAAAGATAAAACATAGAAGAGAAAGTATAAGAGAATAAAGAATCAAATGAGGGTTCCATAATCTAATTAGATGTTCCAGTAAAAAATATAATGTCCAGAGAAAATACGAGCTAGGAAATTGCCAAAGTCACACAACAAATTTTCCCAGACATGAAGGACATAAGTTTCCAGGTTAAAGATCCCACTAAGTAGCCATTACAAGAAATGAGAGAAGATCCACACTGAAGTATATTATTCAGAAACTTTAGAAGATCTTAAAAGTTCTGAAGGTGGAAAAAGCAGGTCATCACAAAGACCTGGGAATCAGGTTCACATAAATTCTTCAAAAGCAACATTGGGGGTCAGAAGATAATGAATCACTTCCTTCCAAATGCTGAGAGAAAAATTTGTTCCCAGCCATGAGACTGTTCCCAGCCATAGGAATATTCCCAGACAAATGAAGCCAAGTGTGAGAACTGAATAAAGACATTTTCATTGAGGCATTAAAAAAATTCACCTCCATCCTCTCTCTGTATTTATGTGAAGAAAAATTTTTAAAAAGTAAAAATAAAAACTTCACCTCCAATGCATTCACAAGAAACTAACAGAAAATGTGTTCCACCAAAAAAAGGGACTAACTTAAGACAAAGAAAGTTATGGGATCCTATCACTTCAGGACAGGAGTTCGAGACCAGCCTGGCCAACCTGGCGAAACCCTGTCTTTACCAAAAATACAAAAATTAGTTAGGTATGGTGATGCACACCTGTAGTACCAGCTACTCAGGAGGCTGAGGCATGAGAATTGCTTGAACCTAAGAGGTGGAGGTTGCAGTGAGCCAAGACTGTGGTACTGCACTCCAGCCTGGGTGACAGAGAAGGACTCTGTCTAAAAATAAAAGAAAGAAAGAAAGAAAGTTATGGGATCCACAAAACACAGAATATGACATGGAATAAAGGCAAGAGGAATTCCTAAGATAGTGGGATGGGAGATCCCAGGACGAGAGCTGTAAAACAGGCCCACAGCACAACTAGTCCAGATTGGAGAGGTAAGGCGGGCAGCTCATGGGAACATCTCAAGGGAGAAAGAGAAACTAACTGATCAGATGTGTTAGGCCAGGTTATAAGAATTTGCGTTGCTCTGACAAAAGTTAGGGGGAAGAATCAGTGATAATCACAGAAAATTAATGAATGATAGTTATACAGAAAACTAAGCAATTTTTAACTTGAGGAAAAACAAATGACAAGAAAAAAGGTGGTCGTAGTACAGCACCTTTTTTGGTTGTGTACTGAACAACGGTTACACAGTCATCCTAATGCCAATGAGAAATCTGATACAAAGAAAAACTGCGATTTAACTAAACAGGAGGATGGAGCAGACAGGAGCAAGCATGTACTTGCAAGAAGGGCAATGAAGCTAAATCCTTATCTTTCGAAGTACGAACACAACAGATAATTCCAGTAATGTAATTAAGAAATAGTAGAATAAGCATATAGTTTAGAATATGAAGGTACAGACCAAAAAAAAAAAAGTCTAAAAGATATGACTATGTTGGCCTCAAAATCTAAAAGTCTGATCACGTGTTATGTTGGACAAAGTGTGGGGGACACACGCACTCTAATACACTGCCAGAGGAAGTACAAGTTGACATATCCTCAACTAGCAAAATGTTAAATACACATACCCCGAGAGCTAGCAATTCCCTTTTACTGCTTTAACTTATGATGTGCTTGCAGCATAGGGGAGAAGCAGGAATAGGGATTGCACTGCAGCAGCATTTGAACAGCAAGAGAACAACCTAAATGCTCATCCCTGTGGACCCAGTTAAGTAAATTATGGTACATCCCTATCCTTATAATGAAGGACTGTGAGCTGGGGAGTGGGAGACAGGGAGAGGGAGGAAACTCAAGAGATCTTCAAGGTACAGAAAAATCTGTATTAAAAGAAAATTAGGTCAATGATGTAATGGCATGTTATTAGCTGAATCCAAAGTTGGTAAGAGTTCTAAAATTACACTGAGGTTGGGCACAGTGGTTCATGCCTGTAATCCCAGCACTTTGGGAGGCGAAGGCAGGAGGATTCCTGGAGCCCAGGAGTTCAAGATCAGCCTGGGAGATATGGTGAGACCCTGTCTCTACAAAAACTAAAAAATTAGGTAGGTGTGGTGGCACAGGCCTGTAGTCCCAGCTACTTGGGAGGCTGACGTGGGAGGATCACCTGAGCCTGGGGGATCAAGGCTGCAGCGAGCTGTGACTGCACAACTGCATGACAGCCTGGGCGACAGAGCAAGACCCTATCTCAAAAATAAATAAATAAACATTAAAAGTAAAATAAAATTACACTGAAACTTTGGAGGAAAAAAAAGCAAATGTGGAGAATATATATATACTTGTTTATGCATAAACTATCTCTGGAGGAAGAGGTGGGTAGGAGGGAAACATTTCACTGTCTACAGTTTTAGATTTTTAAATCACATTAAATGTTATTTTTTGGAATATATTGCTTTTTCAAAATAAATTTTTAGAAGAAGGAAAAGCAAAGCAGTTGCCTTTGGAGAGTGGGACTTAGGGTAGGGAGGGTGAAGCAGAGGACTGATTCTTTTTGTTGTAAGTCTTGTGATTCTACTTCACTCTCAAAACTCTGTCCATGTATAACTTTGATAGAATTTTTAAAAATTACAATTAAACAAAAGTGGAGCCTAAGAAAGGGAGCAGAGTCTGTGGTAAAAGGAGCAGAAAAGGTACATGGGAAGCAGATGTATTTATAGCCTCTGGAGCAGGGCTGGAAGGCAGGCATGAACCTTTGGAACAGAGTCTTGAAAAGGGAGGAAATAATAAAAGCTGTCCCTTGTCAACTGAGCTTACAGTAGTGACGGTGGTGCCCTCTCTAAGTCGCGTGGCACTGAGCCGTGATAGGTATTAAGGGCCTTGAGTGAGCATCGAGACTTGCCTGAAGATCCCTCTGACAGTTCTTTATGAGTGAGCCTCTTGTGCTGACCCCACAGCTGCCCGCCGTCCCTCCAAGCATGCTGTTCTTATTGTCTGGCGCATTGTAGTGATGGGCCAAGGACCACATTCATCTCTTTAATCATATCTAAAGATGATCTATGGACTGGGGATATGAGAGAGAGAGCATTTTCCAGAACACTGGGTGAGGTGGGAATTACTGCGTTTTAATAGCCCTGAAACCAGGCCTGCATGTCTGTTTCCGCTGGGTCCCCAAAGGCAGAACTAGAGAGGGTGTCCCATGTGGCAGAGATACAAAATCAGCCCAGATCCTGTTTATTCCCTTCTGAAGAGCTTCCTGGGCTCCAGATCTCTGATACCAGTCTAAAGTGAAGACTCCGTGTGCAGGCCTCTGTCTAATCTGGCACCCCAGGAGTAAATTCTTTTGTTCTGTATGATGCTTAACTGGATTTGACAGCTGTCTCGCTGCCCAGACTTACAGGGAATTCTGGGTTTGCAACATTCACCCTGTTTGTCCGTTCAACAACTATGTATTGAGACACTCTATGTGTCAGGCTTAGGAAAAATGGGGCCAAGTTGGTCTAACCTGATTGTAGACCTGAGGCAGCAGAAAACTGTGCTAGGAATTATGGGAATTAGTGATTGGCCACGTGCTGACTAGCAAAAGGCTCACTAAGATCAAAAGTCACACACGGGAGCCTCACAGACATACTTCGCTGGTTTACTAAGTATTTTTTAAAAAGTTGAGTGAGCTGCCACTTAAACATTGGGAGATTTCACATCAAAATGCAGATGCCTCACTTCTCCTGAAAACCAGAAGATCTGGCATGCATGAGTCCTCTTCCCTGCCTGACAATAGCTAGGGCTGAGGAGAGCCTTTGGTGGTCTCTCTTACTCCCTGCAGCCTGCCCTGGCCTGCTGTACTCCCTCACATCACTCATCTGGTCCAAGGAGGTGGCCAAGTTTTTACCCCAGCCTGAGATAGAGCTCAGTGTTAAAATGGACTCTTGTACAGTAATCCCACCAAGTTCAAAATTCTTTGGAGATTTACCACCAGAACTGACATACAAATTACGTTTTAGGATTAAGAAAAGTAAATCCTTATACTGTTTTCTTCTTGGCCTCGAGACAGGTACAGATGAGGTTCGTGGAAGGACATAAGAGCTAACACAGTCCTCAGTTCCTGCTGCCTGCCTTCCCCTTGGCTATGGTTAGCACAAGTCTGGTTATAGCCGGACCAGTGGGTCTTAACCTTGGCTGCACATCAGAAGCACCCGTAGAGTTAAACTTTCGAACTCCCAGACCACAGCCCACAACAATTAAAGCTCAGAATCTCGGGGTGGGGGAAACCCTGGTCAAGTCCTTTTTAAACTCCTCAGGTGATTTCAGTGTATGGCCAAGGCAGGCCTCTTGCCCAGGTTGCGGACTGAGTGGTAGGAGCAGCTTGCTAGCATGGACATGTGGCATCTTCTGTCCCGACTACAGTCCACTTCCACCTCCCTGCCTGACTTCCCTCCTGGGATTCCTGGATCTAGGTAGGTGAGCATTTGATGCTTTCTGGCAGAGGAGGAACTTCAGACCTCTGTCTGGTAAATGCACTTGCATCTACTGCTCTAACATGAGCCAGTCTTGGGTTTTACCTTCTGTGCTCATAGCATAATTTTCCCTTTTAGAGGGGTTGCCTCTTAAAGAGGGGGGAGGGCCCTCCCACCAGCTCCTCATTGTCTTAACACTTCGGCAGCTAAAGAAAGGCCTGTTTCCCAGGAACATTCATAGCGGTTTGAATGACTACGTGGGGAGACAGGGGAGCGGGCTGTTTTAATACTTGATGTCTCACTCAGTCCCCCAGCCCCAAGCCTGCTCCCACTCTGCCATACAGCCTTCTTGATTCCCCTAAGGGGATGCAGTAATTGATGATTAGCATTCCAAAGCTTGGCTTACATCCTGCTAGCCCGTCATATTTAATTACATTTTAACTATATTCGTCTTCGATAATAGCACGAACATAATTTAGATAATTATCTCTCTCTCTCTTATTCTCTGACTCTGTCTCACTTAGAGCTTCTTGCAACAAAAATCGCTTTCTCGGCTCAAATACGTAAACAGACTCTGGGGCCAAGCGCTTTTCTTTCTCCTGCAGCAGCAGCTGTGCTAGAAACGCAATGGTTTTGAGTATTATGCAGAAAAAAAGCGAATTTGTGTTTCTTCCTGTCTCTGTATTCATGTTTGTACACAAGTGGTGGGAGAGTATGTGTGTGTGTGCGCATGTATGTGTGTTTGTGTGTGTGTGTCTGCATCTAGGAAGGAGCTTTTGTGTAGTACAGAAACAGGAGATACCTAGTCAATCAAATTAGTGTCTATAAAGTAACCCTCTTGGTCTGGCATTTCTTTCTTACAAGGTTTAATGGTTTCCCTCCCAAATTTAAACTTTATTCAAACAGTTCCAAATGTCTAGTAAGTCTTTTGAAGAGATGTGTTCTTTCCAATAGGGTTTCTGTCACGCTTGGATCTTATAATTAATGCCCTTTATCCTTGTCTATTATCTGCTTTCTCCAAGAGACCATCAGGTATGAGAGAGAAACTGGGACTTCAGGGAGAGTGTCTTGAACACACTGCTACACATTACCAGGAGTCCCAGGCCCTCCTGAACGCCAAGTAGGTCATATACATCTGATTTCCTCGGCCTAACAGCTTCCCTCCCCTTCCCCATTCTGGGCAAAAGGGATTCCTCAGAACCTGTGTTGGTTTTCCCAGAGCAGCTGGTCATTGTAGCTGAGCTCTTTAGGTAAAATATTTTTATGTTTGCAAAGTTGAGGTCTCTGAGAAGATTCTGAACCAATAAAGGAATAAGAAATGGGTTAAGAAATAGCTATTATCCAAGCTAATCTTGCTCAAAGTTTGGGGACCCAGAGCCTAAAATAACAAATCAATTAATATGATACAGTGTGGAGATGGGAGGTTAGGGGTCCTTATCCCCAGATTATCCAGGTTTGGTCTGTGTCCTTGGAGATCTCAAAGACTCCAATAAAATATGGATTTTGTATAAAACATTCACTCTGGGCTGGGTGCAGTGGCTCATGCCTGTAATCCCAGCACTGCTGGAGGCCAAGGTGGGTGGATCACTTGAGGCCAGGAGCTTGAGACCAGACTGGCCAACAGGGCAAAAGCCTGTTTCTACTAAAAAATGCAAAAATTAGGGAGGGTGTGGTGGTTCATGCCTGTAAAATCCTAGCTATTTTGGGAGGCTGAGGCACGAGAATCACTTGAAGCTGGGAGGTGGAGGCTGCAGTGAGCTGAGATGACACCACTGCACTCCAGTCTGGGTGACAGAGTGAGACTCTGTCTCAAAAAAAAAAAAGAAAAGTCACTCTGGCTCAAACTTGTCTGACGTTGAACAGGGCTACAGGGCTGTATTTGTGTAGTTAAGAAATAAACTCTTGCTGTCACTTGCTTGGGAGGCCAAAATTCTTAGTTGTCCTTGGAAATAAACACTCAGAGCAGATTTCAGGACCTAGGCAGGGTGTCTTGGCCAACACTTTGCCACTACTGTGTTGATCCCACCAACTGACCCTTCTCGTGTGACTGGCCCATGGCTGGCTGATGTGGGGAAGGGAAATCAGCAATTTCCTGATTCTGGCAACTGTGTAGTAACCTGTTGGCCCACTAGAAAAATGATTATAGAAACCACTTACCGTGGTCCCAGGACAGGCTGTGGGGTCCTGTCCTTGGTGATGTTAAAGAGGGGCACAGAAGTGGCCCTCCCTTGGTGGCCAGGAGAACAGGAAAGCCTGGAACTCTTTCTGAGTGAGGGCTCTCCATCCATGGCACAGGGTCTGCGCTAATCACTCCCATTCCTCAGTGATGGCTGCTGGGTGGAGTGACCTGGAAGCAACACTGGGCAACACTGGTCTGTGCTGAGGGGCCTGCCTGGGGCTGTGGTTTCACATGTGTGAAACTCCTACACAGAACAGGGTGGGCTACTCTGGGCCAGGCTGTGCTGGGGGACAGGAGGGTTGAGAAGGGGTGACACAGGACTACGGGACATGACCTTGCACAGGCTCCATAAACTTTGATTTGCTCCCTATGGCTCAGAAGGTTGTTCCTACTTTTGACCTCTCAGTACGTAGCTTAGGAGCTTGGGAATTTTGCTGAAATTTGCCTGCAAAATAACAAAAACCAGGGTATAGGTTTCCACTGAATGGCAATGGCAGAAGAGGCAGCAGCTCGGCCACGCCCCCTGCCAGCAGGCATCTCTGGAGGCTGGCGAGGGGAGGGAGAAACTTCAGTCTGCTGTTCCCCAGAGGATTCCCTGCCCCCAGGAAATACAAGGCTAAACAAAGTTAGGGATTTAATGACATCAGCGGCTCCTTTCAGCCTGTGAGCAGGGCAGGCTAGCTCTGAAAAGGCTGCTACCTCCAAGGAGACAGCTTCCTTCCCCTGGCTCCATGTGTCTGTCCAATACCACCCCCTTCTCCCCTAGCAGCACACTCCATCCCAGAGGCACCCGGGAAATGTGAGGACTAGGGGTGGGCAGGAGCCAATTTTCAAATGTTAAGAATTTGGCAATTTCATTTCCTAATGTTTTAAATACCAAAGGGATTTACAACACAATGAGGACCAACTGGCTCTGGAATTTCAGGTTTTTTTTTTTTTTTTTTTTTTAGGGTGCTTTTGTGGAAATTAATGTCAAAAGCCCTTGCAAAACAAAACCCAGCCCTGACCTACGACATCACACACAGCTAAGCAAGCTAGTGGCCTTCCAGAAGGATCACCAGACGGTCTCAGAATCAAACCTGATCAATTTCAAACCTAAAAATGACACTAAACCCCTGTGGGTACTCCAGATCTGATGACATGCCAAATTCGTTCAGCACCTGACACTGGGGAGATATTCAGTAAAAACTTTAAAAATAGACTCTCCCTCTCCAGCCATTAAGGGGCTGATATTTGCAGCTGAACAGAAGAAATTGGGGGCACTGGAGAGAGTTTAAAAAAAATCTCTGGTGTTAAAAAAAAAAAAAAAAGGTTTTCTATGATGAAAACTATTGCTCTTTGCATGGAGCCGCCCAAGATTAGCCTAGAGCTATTTAATGCACTGGAATCTCTGAAGATGAGTTCTGTAATAAAAAGGGTGAGAAGTCTTCGAGGCAGGCCCCATAAAGGCCCTTCCCAGGATCTGCATTAACTGTCACATGCAACTCGATAAAGCACTGCTTTCTGCGTGAACATTCAAGACAGTGACTGATCTGCAAGCCAATGAGTGAGGCAGTATGGCAGGTAACAATCTTTCTTCTGGGGACACTTTCTGTCAGTAAAAAAGATGAATTTTAAAAAATCATTTTTCCCTCTTTCAAACATTTTCTTGATTAAAAAAAGTCACCACTAGCACTCTCTGGTGTTGATGACTTCTGGATCTGTCTGTGTGAGCCTAGAACTCTCTTAGGCTTACAAAAGATACATGTTCTCTCCAGGGCGCCTGGCTCCCCACTGGCTGGTTCTAAGTCACTCTCTGGCCCCTCCCCCAGATTCCTGCCATACAGTGGCCTAGATGCAGGCAAAAATGGGCTTTCTCTGCAACCCTGCTTTTTCCTATACATTTCAGCACCCTTAGCCAGGATGTCATGAGGACTGATGCTGGTGCCAGAGTGTAGCAAGGATTGACCCAGCCCGCTGGCTTCCTGTGAGCTCACAAAGAAGGTGGACAATGAGACAGGACAGGTGACAAGGATATATGCTCAGTATATACATTAAGTTAAATAATTTAAATGATTTGGGGAAGGATCCAAGATGGTCGAATAGGAACAGTTCCAGAGTGTAGTTCCCAGCAAGAGCAATGCACAGGGTGAGTGCCCACCACATTTCCAAACAAATTTTCACTGCCCACAGAGCAGGAGATTCCCGGGCCGAAAAGCACCACAAGTTTTCAGCATGGCAGTTTTAGCCGGTGCCAGGTTGGTGCACAGAAACTCACACAAATCTGGGTGGCCATTTCAACTGGCGCCTGGAATGCCTGGGAGACAGAGTCACCAATTCAACTGAAAGGGAGGGGGCAGAGACAGGGAGCCAGGTGATCTGGCTTGGCAGGTACCACCCCCACAAAACAAGCAATCTGAAACGCTCAGGATGGAGTTTACCAGCAAGTGCAGCTGGACCCAGGACGGTCCAGTCAGTGGGGGGGAGGATGACCATCACTACCGAGGCAGTTCACACAGCAGCTGGGAAGAGCCTGTGGCAGCTCAACAACACCTCTGCTGGCAGACTGTCACTAGACTACTCCGAGCAAGCCAGGGTATCTATGAAAAAAGGCAGCAGCACTACAGAAGCTTATAAATAAAGCCGACCTTCCTAAGACAGAGCACCTAGGAAAAGAGGCACTTATGAGTTCCACTGCAGCAGACTTAAAAGTACCTGCCCAGCAGCTCTGCACAGAACAGTGGAGCTCCCAGCAAAGCACTTGAGCTCCTATAAGGGACAGACTGTCTCCTCAAGCAGCTCCCCAACCCCCATATACCCAAAGAGACACCTCATAAAGGAGAGCTCAGGCTGACATCTGGCAGGTACCCTTCTGGGATGAAGATAACAGAAGAAACTGGCAGCAACCCTTACTGTTTTGAAGCCGCTGCAGGGGATCCCCAGGCAAGCAGGGTCCGGAGTGGACCTCCAGCAGTCCTACAGCAGGGGGGCCTGACTGTTAGGAGGAAAACTAAGAAAAAGAACATCATCAACAAAAAAGGACATCCACTCAGAGACCCCATCCAAAAGTCACCAACTACAAAGACCACAGGTAGGTAAAACCACTAAGATGGGAAGAAACCAGCACAAAAAGGATGAAAACACCAAAAACCAGAATGCCTCTGCTCCTCCAAAGGATCACAGCTCCTCACCAGCTAGGGATCAAAGATGGATGGAGAATGAATCTGATGAATTGACAGAAACGGGCTTCAAAAGGTGGGTAATAACAAACTTCTCTGAGCTAAAAGAACGTGTGCTAACCAAATGCAAAGAAACTAAGAACCTAGAAAAAAGGTTAGATGAGATGCTAATGAGAATAAACAGCTTACAGAAGAATATAAACGACTTGATGGAGCTGAAAAACACAGCACAAGAACTTCACGAAGCATACACAAGTTTCAATAGCTGAATTGACCAAGCAGAATAAAGGATATCAGAGATTGAAGATCAACTCAATGAAATAAAATGAGAAGGCAAGAATAGAGAAAAAAGAGAGAAAAGAAATGAACAAAGCCTCCAAGAAATATGGGATTGTGTGAAAAGACCTAATCTACATTTGATAGGTGTACCCGAATGTGACAGAGAGAATGAATCCAAGCTGTAAAACATTCTTCAAGATATTATCCAGGAGAACTTCCCAACCTAGCAGGCCAGGCCACCATTCAAGTCCAGGAAATACAGAGAACACCACAAAGATATTCCTCAAGAAGAGAAACCCCAAGGCACATAATTGTTAGATTCACCAGGGTTGAAATGAAGGAAAAAATGCTAAGGGCAGCCAGAGAGAAAGGTCGGGTTACCCACAAAGGTAAGCCCATCAGACTCACAGTGGATCTTTCAGCAGAAACCCTACAAGCCAGAAGAGAGTGGGGGCCAATATTCAACATCCTTAAAGAAAAGGACTTTCAACCTAGAATTTCATATCCAGCCAAACTAAGCTTCATAAGCAAAGGAGAAAGAAAATCCTTTATGGACAAGCAATTGCTGAGAGATTTCATTACTACCAGGCCTGCCTTACAAGAGCTCCTGAAAGAAGCACTAAACATAGAAAGTAACAACCAGTACCAGCCACTCCAAAAATATACCAAATGGTAAAGAGCATCGACACAATGAAGAAAATGCATCAACTAACAGGCAAAACATCCAGCTAGCATCAAAATGGCAGGATCAAATTCACACATAACAATATTAACCTTAAATGTAAATGGACTAAATGCCCCAATCAAAAGACACAGATTGGCAAATTGGATAAAAAGTCAAAACCAATCGGTGTGCTGTAGTTAGGAAACCCATCTCACGTGCAAGGACACACATAGGCTCAAAATAAAGAGATGGAGGAAGATTTATCAAGCAAATGAAGCAAAAAAAAGCAGGAGTTGCAATTCTCATCTCTGATAAAATGGACTTTAAACCAACAAAGATCAAAAGAGACAAAGAAGGGCATTACATAATGGTAAAAGATCGATACATCAAGAAGAGCTAACCATCCTAAATATATATGCACTCAATACAGGAGCACCCAGATACATAAAGCAAGTTCTTAATGACCTACAAAGAGACTTAGACTCCTACACAATAATAGTCGGAGACTTTAACACTCCATTGTCAATATCAGACAGATCAATGAGACAGAAAATTAACAAGGATATCCAGGACTTGAACTCAGATCTGGACCAAGCAGACCTAATAGACATCTACAGAAATCTCCACCCCAAATCCACAGAATATACATTCTTCTCAGCACTGCATG
This sequence comes from Cebus imitator, assembly GCF_001604975.1. Lineage (NCBI taxonomy): Eukaryota > Metazoa > Chordata > Mammalia > Primates > Cebidae > Cebus > Cebus imitator. The sequence continues at coordinate 7,919,545 of NW_016107339.1, read as the reverse complement.
GCACCTACTCTAAAATTGACCACATAATTGGAAGTAAAGCACTCCTCAGCAAATGCAAAAGAACGGAAATCATAACAGTCTCTCAGACCACAGAGCAATCAAATTAGAACTCAGAATTAAGAAACTAACTCAGAACCACACAGCTTCGTGGAAACTGAACAACTGGCTCCTGAATGTCAACTCGATAAACAATGAAATCAAGGCAGAAATAAAGATGTTCTTCGAAACGAGGAGAAAGAAGACACAACATACCAGAATCTCTGGGACACATTTAAAGCAGTGTCTAGAGGAAAATTTATAGCAATAAATGCCCACATGAGAAGCGAGGAAAGATCTAAAATTGACACTCTATCATCAAAATTGAAAGAGCTAGAGGAGCAAGATCAAAAAAACTCAAAACCTAGCAGAAGACAAGAAAAAACTAAGAACAGAGCAGAACTGAAGGAGGTAGAGACACAAAAAATCCTTCAAAAACTCAATAAATCCAGGAGCTGGTTTTTTGAAAAGATCAACAAGACAGACAGACCACTAGCCAGATTAATAAAAAAGAAAGGGGAGAAGAATCAAATAGATACAATAAAAAAGGATAAAGGGGATATCACCACTGATTCCACAGAAATACAAACTACAATCAGAGATTACTACAAAGAACTCTATGCATATAAACCAGTAAACCTGAAGAAATGGATGAATTCCTGGACACTTGCACCCTCCCAAGCCTAAACCAGGAAGAAGTTGAAACCTTGAATAGACCAATAACAAGGGATGAAGTTGACGCAGCAATTAATAGCCTACCACCCAAAAAAAGTCCTGGTCCAGAGAGGTTCACAGCTGAATTCTACCAGACATACAAAGAGGAGTTGGTACCATTCCTTCTGAAACTATTCCAAACAATCCAAAAAGAGGGAATCCTTCCCAAATCATTTTATGAGACCAACATCATCCTGATACCGAAACCGGGCAGAGACAAGAAAACTTCAGGCCAATATCCATGAGGAACATAAATGCAAAAATCTTCAATAAAATACTGGCAAACCGACTGCAACAGCACATCAAAAAGCTTATTCGTCACGATCAAGTAGGCTTCATTCCAGGGATGCAAGGCTGGTTCAACATATGCAAGTCTATAAATGTAATCCACCACATAAACAGAACCAAAGACAAAAACTACATGATTATCTCAATAGATGCAGAGAAGGCCTTCGACAAAATTCAACAGCACTTTATGCTAAAAACTCTGAATAAACTAGGTATTGAAGGAACATATCTCAAAACAAAAGCTATTTATGACAAACCTATAGCCAATATCATACTGAATGGGCAAAAACTGGAAACATTACCTTTGAAATCTGGCACTAGACAAGGATGCCCGCTCTCACCACTCCTATTCAATATAGTATTGGAAGCTCTAGCCAGAACAATTAGGCAAGAAAAAACAAATAAAGGGTATTCAAATAGGAAAAGAGGAAGTCAAATTGTCTCTATTTGCAGACAACATAATTGTATATTTAGAAGACCGTATCATCTCAACCCAAAAATCTCCTTAAACTGATAAGCAACTTCAGCAAAGTCTCAGGATACAAAATCAATGTGCAGAAATCACAAGCATTTCTATGCACCAATAACAGACTAACAGAGAGCCAAATCATGAGCAAACTCCCATTCACAATCGCTACAAAGAAAATAAAATACCTAGGAGTACAACTAACAAAGGATGTAAAGGACCTCTTCAAGGAGAACTACAAACCACTGCTCAACGAAATAAGAGAGGACACAAACAGATGGAGAAACATTCCATGCTCATGGTTAGAAAGAATCAATATCGTGAAAATGGCCATACTGCACAAAGTAATTTATAGATTCAGCGCTATCCCCATCAAGCTACCAAGGACCTTCTTAACAGAACTGGAAAAAAAAAAACACGTTAAACTTCATGTGGAACCAAAAGAGCACCTGCATAGCCAAGACAATCCTAAGCAAAGAGAACAAAGCTGGAGGCATCAAGCTACCTGATTTCAAACTATACTACAAAGCTACAGTAATCAAAACAACATGGTGCTGGTACCAAAGCAGAGATATAGACCAATGGAACAGAACAGAGGCCTCAGAAATAACACCACACATCTACAACCATCTGATCTTTGACAAACTTCACAAAAACAGGCAACGAGGAAAGGATTCCCTGTTTAATAAATGGTGTTGGGAAAACTGGCTAGCAGTGTGCAGAATGCAGAAACTGGACCTCTTCCTGACACCTTACACTAAAATTAACTCCAGCTGGTTTAAAGACTTACACATAAGACCTAACACCATAAAAACCCTAGAAGAAAATCTAAGCGAAACCATTCAGGACATAGGCATAGGCAAGGACTTAATGACTAAAACACCAAAAGCATTGGCAACAAAAGCCAAAATAGACAAGTGGGACCTAATTAAACTCCAGAGCTTCTGTACAGCAAAAGAAACAATCATTAGAGTGAACTGGCAACCAACAGAATGGGAAAAATTTTTTGCAATCTACCCATCTGACCAAGGGCTAATATCCAGAATCTACAAAGAACTAAAGCACATTTATAAGAAAAAAAACAAAAAAATCCATCCAAAAGTGGGCGAAGGCTATGACAGAAACTTTTCAAAAGAAGACATATATGAGGCCAATAAACATATGAAAACATGCTAATCATCACTGATTATTAGAGAAATGCAAATCAAAACCACATAGAGATACCATCTCAGGCCAGTTAGAATGGCGATCATTAAAAAATCTGGAGACAACAGATGCTGGAGAGGATGTGGAGAAACAGGAACACTTTTACACTGTTGGTGGGAGTGTAAATTAGTTCAACCATTGTGGAAGACAGTGTGGCGTTTCCTCAAGGACCTAGAAATAGAAATTCCATTTGACCCAGCAATCTCATTACTGGGTATATACTCAAAGGATTATAAATCATTCTATTATAAAGACACATGCACACATATGTTCATAGTGGCACTGTTTACAATAGCAAAGACCTTGAACCAACCCAAATGCCCATCGATGATAGACTGGACAAGGAAAATGTGGCACATATACACCATGGACTACTATGCAGCCATAAAAAATGATGAGTTCATGTCCTTTGTAGGGGCATGGATGAATCTGGAAACCATAATTCTCAGCGAACTGACACAAGAACAGAAAATCAAACACTGCATGTTCTCACTCATAGGCAGGTATTGAACAATGAGAACACATGGACACAGGGAGGGGAGCATCACATGCTGGGGTCTGTTGGAAGGGGGCCAAGGGAGAGATAGCTGAGGGGGTGAAGTCAGGAAGGGATACCATGGGGAAAAATACCAGATGTAGGCGACACGGGGATGGAGGCAGCAAACCACCTGGTTATGTATGTACCTATGCAACAATCCTGCATGATCCGCACATATACCCCAGAACCTAAAGTACAATAAAATAAATAATTAACTAATTAAAAATTTTAAATCATTTGACACAAAAATCAGATGCCAAGACAGATAGGGGGATTAGATGGGCACTGAGAGAGCTAAAGGTGTGGCAGGCCAGGGAGAATCTGCAGGTCACTTTAATTGGCCAGAAGAGCAAAAACAGGGAGAAGGAGGCTGCAAAGGAGGTCACTCACTCTTTGTGGAGAATCCTAATTCCCCTCAAACCAGCAACTCCAGAGATTCCCAACCCATATTTTGCCAGCCTGGGCTTCCTGTGTATGTGTGTGCCCAAGGTTTAATGCCATGTCTTTTTTTTTTTTTTTTTTTTT
>NW_016107339.1:7876926-7915657 GCF_001604975.1 Cebus imitator | reverse complement strand
TTAGTAGAGACAGGGTTTCACCATGTTGACCAGGATGGTCTCGATCTCTTGACCTCGTGATCCACCCGCCTCGGCCTCCCAAAGTGCTGGGATTACAGGCGTGAGCCACTGCGCCCGGCAATGCCATGTATTTCTTTATGCCTGCTTTGAATTTTGCTCGTGCTCTCAAGGCTAAGACATCAAGCAATGGCTTCTTTACTACTTCATAGTAAGCAAGTAGCCATAAGACACAAGAAAATATGGCTTCCTTTCAGACTGTTTCAGTCTACCCCTAGCTATTCACATACTAATCCCCTGCCCTGATGGTTTTGCAGAGTTGAAGGCAGATGCCAAGAAGTCAAATTGCATTCAACAAGGTTAAAAGTTTTCCTTGGCACATAGAAATCTCCTACAATAAAATAACATAAGGTACTTGCTGAAGCTACCTCAGCTGATTTTTCTGTATTATTTCTTGGGGAGGAAGGTTGCTGGGTGAGGGGGATGGGTGAGAAAACTGACCAGTAACTCTTTCTGATTCTATTGTCAGCCTTTAAAATCGGATAGATCAGCTATTAATCTCAGAAAGCCAGCAGTGAACGTGTGCAATAAATTTGTCATCATTTTATGAATAAGCTCTCGGTCACGAGGGCTTACTGTCTGGCAATTCACCTTTTCCACGATATTTTCTATCACTTGTATTTTGGAGCAGCTTAGAAAGAATATTATTTGTGTTCCTGCAGATCTGAACATAAAAAGCCCTCAGAGTGATGGAGACGTACAGGCAAGCTTCAGTGTCTGCCTCTGGGCTCGCTGAGCAAACAGTTTACCCACGCTTGAGTGAACAGCACCAGGGGACAGGAATCACTCTTCCCAGTCCAGGAGAGCACTCATCCCCTCAAGAGCTGCTAATGAAGGCCCTGTTAGTGCTAGCTGACGTTGCACATGCCCATTGGCTTTCTGTCAAAGATTGTCAAATAGAGCTGCTGGTAATCACAGCTGGCAAGTTGTTTAGTCAATATTTTTGAAAAGTTCAACCAAGTGTGTGAAAGCACAAAGTAGATTTTCCTGAAGTTATCAGATGATGTACTCATCTCCCCATTTTGTGATGGCTCTGCTGCCATCAGAATCACACTGGTATCCTGCTGGGCAGCCCTGACTGGGTGTGGGGCAGGAGATACAGAGACAGATGAAATTTCAGCTGTTTTTTTCCCCATCAAGTCAGCAGAACTCTAGATCTGAAACTCTATACTGAGGAGCCTTTAGAGATTAACAAAAAAAAAAAACCCAAAAAAAAAAAACCCAAAAAAAAAAAAAAAAAAAAAAAACAAAAAAAAAAAAAAAAAAAAAAAAAAAAAAAAAAAAAAAAAGGGACAATGAGACCAAACCCTCCCCACCTGCACTCCCCCCACGCCACTGCCACTAATCATTCTGTTCCATTCCATCCCTTGCCTAAATATCAATTTTAAGGCTTTGAGAAGGATATCTATATTTTCACCCTTCACTCCTTGTGAAAAACCACGGCTCTGTTCTATAATTAGAGGTGACAAGTATTCTTTTGGGGCCATTTCTTCTGGATGTAACAAAACATCACAAAGGGGAATCACACTCAATTAAGAATGCAACTCTGACATTGTACAGTTTGTTGACTCAGAGCAGGTGACTGGGTCTCTAACTGAGTGATGGCTGTACCCTTGGGGTATCCATCTTTGTTTTTATGATTTTCATCTTCAATTTTATAACCTTCATGAGAAAGAAAAACCATGACTCCCAATTTTTGGTCAAAATGCCCTAATTGGCAGGTAGACCTGTGGACTAGCAGACTGGTGCAGGATCTGTGGAGCACTCCTGAGAGGCCTTGGCTAGGTGGCCAAGCTAGTCTATCAGCCTTCTGCAGAAACGTTAAGCATTTGGGAAACACAGGTTCCCTCTGAAGATCTTAGATGTTAGAACTCCCAAGTCTGAGTCCCTGGAGAAGTGGATTTTCTGCATGTATAATAGCAGGTTTATGTCCCATCCTCCTAAACTTTGTTATTTCCCTCTGGACCAGGAGTGGCTGGCAGCTGGTAAAAGCATTTAAAGAATTTGTCATGGCAGTGAAACTCTCACTGTCCTCCTAACAGAACTACTATATAACAAACTGCGTTGCAGCTGTCACTAACGCCTTCAGAGGCAGTGAAGAACACAGCAACCACCTTCTGGACAGAGCTCCAGTGCTGCTCTAGTCCAGGACTTCCCATCGGTGGGTGAGGGGTATGCACCCATAAGTGATTCTGATGCACGTTCCGATGCACTATTCCAGGGGTTCTCAAACACGAAGTTCAGCATTGCCTGTGGGGGATGCTAAACACAGACTGCTGGTCCACCCTTGGAGTTTCAGATTCAGTAGGTAGACGAGGTGGGGCCTGAGAATTTGCATTTCTAATATGTTCCCAGGTGATGCCGATGGCCTGGGAGCCACATTTTAACAATCCCTGTTCTACAACAAAGAGGCCGAGTCTATTCCCCACAAGGTAGAAGGCAGCAAGCTGGAAAAAAAAAAATCAATGGAGGCTTTAAGGACAAGAAAGTAAGGAAGACTTAGGAAGATAATTTTAGTGGCAGTGAGGATGAGGGACTGACATGAATATAACTGTGGGCAAAAAAGTTCCAAATGTACCTCTCAAAAGTATTCCACAGGTATCCTGGTCAGGCAGAGAGGTTTGTGGGTCCAGGATTACTAGGGTGGGAGAGGGCTGTGATGGAACACAATGTCCACCAGAGTAGGAATCACAACATTTGGGTTTGGGCCCAGTTTGGTTTTTAAAAATTATTTTCTTTTCTTCTTCTTCTTCTTGCTCCTCCTTCTTCTTCTTCTTCCTCCTCCTCCTCCTTCTTCTTTCTCCTCCTCCTCTTCCTCCTCTTCCTCCTCCTCCTTCTCTCCTCCTCCTCTTCCTCCTCTTCTTCCTCCTCCTCCTCTTCCTCCTCCTCCTCCTTCTCTCCTGCTCCTCTTCCTCCTCTTCCTCCTCCTCCTCCTTTTTCTTTCTTCTTCTTCTTCCTCTTTTCTCTCCTTTTCCTCTTCTCTCTTCTTCTTCTTCTTTTCTTCTTCCTCCTCCTCCTCCTTCTTCTTCCTCCTCCTCCTCCTCCTCCCCTTCTCCTCCTTCTCTTCTCCTCCTCCTTCCCTCCCCCTCCCCCTCCTCCTCCTCCTCCTTTCTTTTTCTTTCTTTCTTCTTCTTCTTCCTCTTCTTCTTTTCTTCTTTCTTCTTTTTTTCTTTTTAACTGAGATTGCTAGCCAACAGATGGGCCCAGGTTTTGCCCCTCACTAGCTGCATGGCCTAGGACAAATCACTTGATCACTTGAGTCTCTGCTCTCACACCTGGAAAACCCTATGCTGCAGGTAATTGTGTAAGTCAAATGAGGTAGAGGCTGGCAGAGGCTGCTATAAACTATCTCTATGAAGGTAAGGCATTACCCTGCTGCTGCCCCAGTGACCCCAAGGGATGTACTACCCAGGGCCAACTGACCCTTTCTTACATGCTAAGTCTACCCTGGGCTCTGCCTTCAATCTACTCCCTAGGAAGGAGGAATATGAGAACTAACTCGGCGGTCAGATGAGCCTTGCTCTGGATCCTGCTCTGGTTGTGCAGCTCGGTCCTAGGAACTGGCTCTCACTGGTTCCTGGTAATTCACCAGTATGTCATACCTCTAGTTCTAATAATTATTCTATATTCAAGTCTATGCCTACCCCCAGGGGTGGCAAGTGTTTTCTGTAAAGAGCCAGAGAGTAAATATTTTAGGTCATGCAGGCCACACAGATCTCTGCATAAATGATGAAAAAGCAGATACCGTTGGCTGGTTTTGTCATATGAGCCACCAGTAAACATTTATTGTTACACTCTTCTGCAACACGATAACAGATATTAAGTCGTTACTACCACTTTATGTTTTCTGACCCTTTAAAAATGTAAAAACCATTCTTAGCTTTGTACTAAAGTAGACTGTGGACAACTTTGGCCCTAATTCCTGTTCTACCCAATCCTTTGAACTTCTGAAAGGCCTAAGTTCCTGTTGTAACTTTCCAACCTTCTTTGTGTGGCAGTCTGTTTTCTGAACCTGCTACCACTTGCCTGGAACACAAAGTGCCAGATTCTATGCCGTGCTATTTACCTGTTGTCCTGAACAACCCAACCTCCTGGACCAGCCAGACATCCCCTGGGATTTCTTATCCCGACTTTCACTCACTTCTACTTTAGATCCCTTCTCAAATATCCTGTTCCATTCCAGTAGGTGTGGCCCATGTCCAGGCCCTAACCTTCCTGGTCTGGAATGTCTACCCCCAACTGCCTAAGTTCTAAACCATTAGGTCGAATGTGTGTGGAATGTACAGAAGCTCACAAGATGGGCAGCATACTGAGGTTATGATGGGGCAACTTCATAAAGGAAAGGCTGGTCAACTTGACTTAATTTTCTTTATTCTCAAATCTCAGCTGATCAGCCAGGTGTGGTGGCTCACGTCTGTAATCCCAGCACTTTGGGAGGCCAAGGCGGGTGAATCACGAGGTCAGGAGTTCGAGACCAGCCTGGCCAACATGGTGAAATCCCATCTCTGCTAAAAATACAAAAAATTAGCCGGGCGTGGTGGCAGGCACCTATAATCTCAGCTACTTGGGAGACTGAGGCAGGAGAATCACTTGAACCCGGGAGGTGGAGGATGCAGTGAGCTGGGATCATGCCACTGCACTCCAGCCCAGGCGGCAGTGGGAGACTCCATCTCAAAAAAAAAAAAAAAAAATCCAGCTGATCAACTGACTGTGTATTTCTCAGGCATAAAAATTTAATAAGAATTTCTAGTTCTACATGGCATTTTATCTGATGTGGAAAAACAATCCATTTATTGAGGGTGACTTTTAGAGAGACCATCTCCAGCACCCTTTTGTGGAGTGCCCGGCCAGCCTGTATGCCAGGTTTGGTGATACTGACAGCTACTGATGACTGACTAGCTCTTTGTATAGGGTCTAGAAAGGAGCAATACATGCCCAAGTGCTGCTCAGTCTGTTTCTTCAGGAGGAGGATGAGGAGAGGGACAGATATTACTAAGTCATTACTACCACTTTCTCTTTTTTAGACTAAATACTCTCTCTTTACTGAATCACCCCTAGGTTCACTTCTCCACTTTCATCTTTCTGAGTCTCTGACTTGAAACTGTTCCACTTTCGTCATAGTGCCTAGGTGCTGGGTTGTCATGCATCCTACCTGAGATGTTATGAAACACAACAGCAAAGTTTTGTTATTCACTAGGAATACATAAAACCAGATGGTCTCGAGATGGGGGTGTGTTCCTACAGTAAAATGAACTCAGCAGTCACTAAAAAGATGAGAAAGCAGATACTGTTGGCTCGTTTTGCCATACGAGCCACCAATAAACATTTGTTCCACTCTTCGGCAACATGATAACCGAAAATACATATACAATTATAAATCACTTCAAACACTGAGGAAGGCATTTGGCTACCTCTGTCATCTTTCCTCAGAGATGCTCTCCAAAGAGCTGGATAATTAGACCCTCTTTGATGAATATATTTTTAATATGGTATATCAGTAATATTTCATGTTATTTAATATGGCAATATGGTATATCTGAGTCACATGTTGATGTGGCCTTCTGTGCTTAAAATATTCAACCAACCCTGGAAGTAAATTTGTTAATTATCAAGATAATGAAAAAGTGCGTGTACCTCTTAGGCTGATGTGTTTTGCCTCTCTGGGCTGGTGGCAGTGGAGGTGGCTGCAGGGAACGTGAGGCAGAGAATGTGACAGTGGGTGATGGCATTGGGGGAACTGCCCTAGACGGTAAGCGTGCCCTCTCAGGGCACGGCCCCACTTTTCTCAGCAGCTGAGGTTCAGCAGTCCCACTGCAAAGCAGGCTGTGTTCTGACAGCTCCAAACTGAATACAAAGGTTCTTTGAATGCGAGTTTACTCTGGGCTTTCTTTGAATAAGCTAATTTGGCAGTGAAAAAAGCTCCCCCCCACCTCAAAGTAGCTTGTACTTGAAATACAGCTTCTAAGAAACTAGTATAACCCTATCAGTGTTTTCACTAGGACTTGAAGCTATCCTTTATGCATGGTTTGAAAATATACATTTGTACTGGCCAACGGGGATCTTTTACACAACTCTCATAAAGTTTTACAATGTATGATTCATTTCAGGAACGAGACTTGATAATGCAGATTTATCACAATGAGAAGGCTGCCTTTAAGATGTGATTTAATGATGCCTATACTTATTCGCTGACATCTTTATAAAAACTGTTAGTGTGGAAATATATTTGTCTTTTCGAAAATAATTCTTCCTTTTACAAGCGTCGTGCAACACAAGAGCCATACATTAAAAATGCGGCAGAAAGAACAGCAGTGGTCTAATTGTGCCAACGCAATGTCACACCAAGCACCATCACCGCCTTCTTGAGATTCTGGGGGTGCTACCGGACCTAGCAAATATATTCTCCTTTCCAGCTCCCTCCACCTGTGTATGTGAGTCTAGGCTCAGGGCCGCTACTGTAACCAGAGGGTAGAGAAAGGCTTGCCAAGGTCATACAGATGCAAGAATGCAGTAAATAAACAAGCCACTGATTATGATTTAGCACTGCTTTTCTTTCTACCTTAACCAGGTTTATGAGCAGATCTTGATGATTTAACCTTTCAGCCAATTAGAACAGAAGGTTTGATTGACAGCAAATGAATAAATAACATTTTAGAGCAGGAGACAGAATCATCCTTCCCAATTAATCAGTCCCTCTGCTCATGTGCAGGTAACACAATATTTATCATGCCACTCTGTTACAGTCCCTTGGGGTATCATTTCATGGCCTACCAGTAAAAACTTCACATCTACAGCAACTGCCCCTCTATTACTGTCGATAACATCTAATTGATATGTCAAACCGCCAAGGAATGCAGTAAATTGAAACACTGCCTCCCAAAAGAAAATAAACAGGCAAAAAGGTAAATCAGCACCTGCCTTCCTGTAATCACCCAGCCACCTCCTGTCCAAAAGCCTCCGCACAGGGAGCCACCACCACCATCTTCCCTTCAGTCTCAGACATCCCAGCACCCCAGATAAATGGACACATGGGCTAAGAGTACCACTAAATTCCTGCTCACAGAATGTCACAGTGATCCCTGAGTGCAATCCCCCAACGAGCCAATGCACTGAAATCACATTGCCACTGGAAGCCCAGCTAGACTGTGAATGCCACAAGCATTGTGTGCGGTATAGGATGGAAGAGAACTGTAGTAACAACCTAATAACAGTATTACAGACTTCCCTCTGAAGAGTAAGCAATGTGGTAAGAGATATGATCTCATTATCTTCCAAATATCCCTACAGGGTAGGGAGGAGCTGGAATAGTTATTCACTGAAGTCCAGCCAAGGAAGAGACTGGTCTAAGTACTTACCATGAATTGGATATGTTTGACACTGAAATATAAGATTTGTCTTAAATCACAGGGCTCTTAGCTACTCAAATATAAATCTTAAAATTGTTTTAATAAAAGTGATTAAAAATCATATTGGTAAAGATAGAAAGGACTAAATTATCATTAATAATTCATTCAGTTTGTTTACTTAACAAAGCACCCTGATTTTAATAATAGACAACATGAGATGTATTATACATCACTGTGGGAGGAGGGCACCATGGATGGTAAAGGTTCCAGTTGCGGAATATGTACACTCATCTCTGTCTCTCAAAAACAGAAACACCCACATTTGTACTCTTACACATAGAGGTAAAAGGTAGGCAGGGCATGGGAACTATTTAGCAAAAACAAAAAATAAACGTAGACAGACAAACAGGTAAAACATACTTAGAGCGAAACATGTTACACGCGTATAAGAAGGTTTGCGGCCACACATGTTCTTTCTTGCATCCTATTCCAGAAGTTCCAATCCTAAGTTTAGGGGAAGATTTTATTTATTTATTTATTATTTTGAGACAGAGCTTTGCTTGTTGCCCAATGGCGCAATTTCAGCTCACTGCAACCTCCACCTCCCAGGTTCAAGCAATTCTCCTGCCTCAGCCTCTGGAGTAGCTGGGATAACAGGCTCCTGCCACCACACCCAGCTAATTTTTTTTGTATTTTTAATAGAGACAAGGTTTCACCATGTTTGCTAGGCTGGTCTCGAACTCTTGATCTCAGGTGATCCACCTGCCTCAGCCTCCCAAAGTGTTGGGATTACAGGCGTGAGCCACTGTGCCTGGGCTAGAGGAAGGTTTTTAGATTATCAAAACAAACAACTGAACAGCAACTTAACAGTCAATCCCATGAAACTATAGCATTAAATAATCACCCTTCTAAATATGGAAAGGCTTTCCTGAACAGGAATTCTGAAGTTATTTTTATTTTTTTAGAGACAGGATCTTACTCTGTGTCCCAGGCTGGAGTGCAGTAGGGCAATCATAGTTCACTGCAGCCTCAAACTCCTGGGCTCAAGCAATCCTCCTACCTCAGTATCCAAGTAGCTGGGACTACAGGCAGGAGCAACCATGTCTGGATAATTTTTATTTATTGTTTTGGAGAGATGAAGTCTCCCTCTGTTGCCCAGGCTGGATTCAAACTCCTGGCCTTGAGTGATCCTCCCACCTTGACTACCCAAAGTGCTGGGATTATAGGCCTGAATCACTGCACTCAGCCAGAGTTCTGAATTTAACATCAGTCCCCTTCCTCCCTGCTCAATTTTGCACCCATCCACAGGTCTGCCCTCAAGCTGTCATACTCAATTTTACATTTCTGCTGAACATTTTCTTTCATTCCCATTTTTTAAAAATTTCCTTTTTTTTTTTTAAATAAAAAATTGGTTACACCCAGCCTTAACATCTCCCCTAAACTTCTCCAGTTTCTTATCTTGCTCTAGAAACCCCTGTTCTAGGTTTACTTCTTTCTATAGTGTTCTGGAGTGACTAGAAATTCTTTAAAATAATTAGGCATGGCCCACACAGTGACTCACATCTGTAACCCCAGAATTTTTGGAGGCCAAGGCAGGCCAGCTGCTTGAGGCCAGGAGTTCAAGATCAGCCTGGGCAACATGGTAAAAACCCATTTATACTAAAAATACAAAAATTAGCTAGGCGAGATGGTACATGCCTGCAGTCCCAGCTACTTTGGGGGCTGAGGTAGGAGGATCACTTGAGCCTGGGAGGCAAAGGTTGCAGTGAGCCGATTATGCCACTGCACTCCGGCCTGGGTAACAGAACGAGACTGTCTCAAAAGAAAAAAAAAAATTATGAGGTATGAACAATTCAGTAATAAGATTTGAGTCTCATGGTCTGCACGACCTCCTTTTCTACGTTTTCATTCCTCTCGGATTTGTCTATCTTCCTGGCTCAATTGGCAAGTTCCTGGCCTGAGCAATATTCCTAATTGCAGATATAGCCATGAGCGTATTTCTGGATGAGGGCCATCTCCTTATGATGAGAAAGAGAAGGGCTGTCCAAATCCAATGCCACTGCTTTGGGGAAGAGGATCCTTGGGGCAAAACCAATGTTGGATGAAAAATACTAAAAAATCTCACACAAAGGCTTTTGAGAGATTACCATCCAGAGTACACACAGTGGAGAAGCCCTATCAACTGGGAAGTCTGAACAACAGTAAGGAAACCATACATGAAGAGTAAAAATAGAAAAGAAAAAAACTCGTGTGAGACTAAGATCTACAAGAGAGAGAATGATCCATTATTCAGCCAAAGATCAATATGTAGCTGGTTCAAGCACAAAGCTAACTTTTTTCCCAACTTCTGATTTTCATAATTTATATATTTAATCAGCACTATCCAAATAGCACCCATTATAAACCCAAGCTTAACGTGCAGCTTGTTTCAGAATATGTGTGTTAGGTAGTGCTCACATTGTTTACAAGGCTTGGGCATTCAGAACAAAAATGTAATTTCAACGTAATAAGTATGATGTTGCAATTCTACAGTCTAATTGGGTATATCCATAAATGTGAGTCAGAAAGACACACTTAGTTTAAGGTAACTAACATCCGATGAAATTCTTGCTGGTAGATGGTGAATGTAGGTCTTAATGAGCTCTCCTATGAGAGGGGCACTTACCATCACCATAGACAGGAAAATATGCAAAAGCATGCTCTCTCTGTGGGGGCCCCCCAAGGCAGCCTTTGCATTTGTACCAAAATTCAAAGGGCAGAAATGCTTGGTCAGAAGTTCTCTTACCTACCTCTCTCCAGCTACGGCCCTAAAGCCATCTATCTCTTCTCCCACAGTGCCATGGACAAATGGAATAGAAACAAATCAGCAAAGGTAGCTGCCATGTCTTGCCCAATGATGTGTCCTAGAGGCTCTGAGATTCATTTGAATGAAGTCACCAGCAGTGAAATTCACAGGTAATAGGAAGATGCAAAATGCTCAGGAGACATTAGAAATCTAGCCTAGCAGACCCTGAAGGTGAAGGCAAAAAGCTTCCCCATGTTAAGTTATAGGAGAGGAGGGACATTCTCTGGGCCTAAACTTACTAGTGTCCTCCTGCGGAACTGTTCCTTTAGTAACCATTAATAAAAAACTGTTAATTATGTGACAGGCATTTTATAGGTGCTAAGAATGTAGATATGAACAAAGCAGGCATGGTCTCCACTTTTAAGGAACTTAAAGCCTAATGGAAAAGCGTAAGTTACAAATAACTTTAAATCATCAATTGTGACAGTTGTTATGAAGGAAAAGAATACAGTGCTCTGAAAGAGAATAACAGGAGAGGCCAACTCTAGCTTGGCTGGAAAGGGTCACTTAACCAGCCAGGCAAAGAACAGGGATATGAGGGACTACCTATGAGAGGAAAAAGGAGCATCAGGGGCAACCCGGGACTTCAAGGCACCTACAGTCTAGTTGAAGAGACCTAATGACATCTGATACTTGTATAAAGTTTTACCACTTACAGATTACTTTCACTGCATCAATTTATTTAGGGCAGATATGACACACACATAGAGAAGACTAACAATACTGGTATTTGATGACTGAGCACAGTTCATCGTCAAAAGTGAAATGTGAGGCCAAAGGCCAAAGGTGGATTAGCTTCTCTATTTTCCAGGGTTCCCAAATCTAAGGCACACTAGCCTTTTTTGCTCCAAAGTACTTAGCTCTTTCTGTGCCTTGCTTATTTTCTTATAATAACACTTGCCCTAAAATGCCCTCTCTGTTTCTCTGCTCCAGCCACAGGAATGTTAGGCTTGTTCAGGTTACCAGGAGAGGTCCCCCCAGGTTTCAGAGAGGGGATCGGAGCGTGAAACCACCTTTTTTGTGGGAACTGATAAGATACGGATCCCCGCCTAGGTGGTTGGACCGCACAATTCAAAGCATGGCAACCTATGTATAAGCAACTGTCTGTGGCCACTCTTCTCATGACAGCAGGGGAACAGGCAGGACTCAGCAGCTCTTACAGTAACTGAACAGAGCCGTCCAGTGACAACAGAGTGGGGGCAGGGGTTCCTTGCAGCTGCTCCAGCTATGCAAAAGGAATCAGGAAATGGGGCTTGGAAGGCATGCAGCAGCCAGCAAGATGGCAGAGGTTCACAGGGAACCTCTAGTTCTGTGACTGCAGATGAGACACAGATGAATCTGGCTGGTCTGCTCCGACTGCCGCCAAAACAACACACACAACTGAAGAGTAGGCAAAGAGAAAGGTTAAGAATCTAGGGCAAGATTTTTGCTTTGGAAAAACAAGTATGAAAAACCCTCAAACCTGAGATTTGGGCTCAAGAACACTTAAATCTCAAGGTGCTTGCTCAGGGGAAAGGACCCATGTGTAGACACACACACACACACACACACACACACACGCACACACACGCACACACACTTACCTCCACTGACATAAGAGGCTTCTAAAGTCATTTGTGGTACCATGGGGATCCAATTAACTACAGTCTCTCACAAACATTAAAACCCTAGTTAGACATGAAAACCACTGCTGTGGTCTATCAAAGGCAAGCTGCAGCTGACAGAGCAGCCCTGAATAAAACAAAGATCCAAAGACAGCAGGTTTACTCTGGAAGCAATCGACTTTACAACCACAGTTTGACCCAGGATTTTACAGCAGCAACAAGCAGAGGCTGGGGGAGTGTGAGGGTTACACTTAACAAGTATGTCCTGGGAGGCGTCCTCATCCACTGTGTGCCTCTAGTCCCCCTGTGCAGAGTCACTAGAGAGGGACGCCAGATGCTATACTGCAAGGAGACGCACAACATTGTTTAGGGCAGGTCAGACATGTTCTTTTGAGTTTTCTGAGGATTCTAGGATTCCAGTTTACCTCCAAATGAGACCACTTTTGGGGTTTGTACTTTGAAGTTCTGGCTGCAGTCATTAGTGCTGCCACTTGGTCTTGTTTTAGGAGCACATATTTAGTAGGTGGTTACATTTGTCTATATCCTGGCTTTGAATTCCTTGGATCTCAAATCCAAAGATGCTAGAAGGCCAAAACAATGAAACTCAAAAACAGGAGAATAAAGAGGCACACAATGAGGTCGGCAAAGTGCTACAGAGCCCCAGACAAACATGTCAGTTATTGTCCCTGCCCCCTCTGCCTGATGGGACTGGGAAGGAAGGTGATCAGAAGGTGGCTGAGGCGGCAGGGCGGGCTGCCTGGCCACAGTGGCAGCCTGAGGAATAGGTTCAAGAGTGCTTCAGAGAGGCCACAAAGACTCCATGAGAAGGTCACAGCTCCCTACCTAGGAAGAAACAAGGGATCACTTTCCTTTGTGTGTGCAGCTCCTGCTGCTGACAGAGCTCTGAGAGTATAAGGAGAAGGTGGCCTGGGATTGGCGGTCTTTCCTTGCCAAGAACTCAGGTATCTCATGATCTGATTAGCAGCCAGACAGGAGAACAGTGAGTTCTGCTGCAATGGGCACTTCTGGAATGCTGTGTGGTATTTTCTCCTGAAGAAATTCTGCTTCTGACCATTTTGACCTCAGCTGCTCTGCCTGCTGACTGGTTGCCCCAACTCTGCTCCACTCTCTGCCCCTGGCACTAGGGCACAGGGTCATAAAGGGATTTTCTTGCCCTCCCTAAAGGGACTCCCTTCCCCAACTTTGGCTTCTCTCAGAACACTTTCTATTCTGAATGCCATAGCTCCAGTTTGGAATCTGATGACCTCTCCTCTGTAATAGATGCTCCCTGGTTTTCCTGTCTCTAGAGAACCCATTCATTCTACTTATTGTTACCAGAATCTACCTAAACAAATCACACCTTTATCGATCCTCTCCCACTACCTAAAGAATATGGTTAAGGCCAGGCATGGTGGCTCACACCTGTAATCCCAGCACTTTGGGAGGCCGAGGCAGGCAGATCACCTGAGGTCAGGAGTTCAAGACCAGCCTAGCCAACATAGCAAAATGCCATATATACTAAAAAATACAAAAATTAGCCAGGTGTGGTGGTGGGAGCCTGTAATCCCAGCTATTCAGGAGGCTGAAGCTGGTGTATCGCTTGAACCTAGGAGGTGGAGGTTGCAGTGAGCCAAGATTGTGACACTGCACTCTAGCCTGGGCAACAGAGCATGACTCTGTCCCCTGCCCCACTGCCAAAAAAAATAAAAGAATATAGTTTAGTTTCCTGACATAGCATCTGGGGATTTCCACAATCTGGTCCCAGGTTGCCCTTCCAACCACCTCTCCAGCCCCTTCCCCTTTGGCAGTGTTGCCCAGGGTATACTATACTGTTGGACGAGCCCTACTCACCCTCAAACCAGGAAGAGGCAGTCCCTGTACCTCCCACCTGGCTCTCCAGTCGCGCCAAACCACACTTAATTACCAGAATGTACCCAGCTATTTCACACCTCATGTCTGCATATGCTGCCCCTTCCACATGAAGCACTTCTAGGCATCCTTCCCCACCACAGATAGTGCCCTGGCCAGCATCCATCCATCCACTTGTTATTTAACACTCAGCATATGTGATATTTCCACCAAGAGACCTTTCTCAACTCTTCTTAGGTAGAATGGCCACTCCCTCTGCCATGTCCCTAACGTACTGAACGCATACTTCCATGGTGGCATCTAGAACATAGTACTGCTTATTATTTAC
Organism: Cebus imitator; assembly: GCF_001604975.1. Taxonomy (NCBI): domain Eukaryota; kingdom Metazoa; phylum Chordata; class Mammalia; order Primates; family Cebidae; genus Cebus; species Cebus imitator. The sequence continues at coordinate 7,901,608 of NW_016107339.1, read as the reverse complement.
TTACATATCTGTCTATCTGGACGATAAGTGAGTGCCATAAGTTCCTACACACTATATGATCCTAACTTACATGACATTCTGGAAAATGCAAAACTATGGAGGTAGCAAAAGGATCAGCGGTTGCCAGAAGTTGGTAGTGGGGAGTTGGAGGGTAGGGATGAATAGGTGGAGCACATACTTTATATGATTCTATAACAATGGATGTCATTATACATTTGCCCAAACTCATAAAATGTATAACACCAAGAATGAACCCTGGCCAGGCACAGTGGCTCCCAATACGTTGGGAGGCCAAGGTGGGTGGACTGCTTGAGTCTAGAAGTTTGAGACCAGTCAGGGTAAAATGGGGAAACCCTGTCTCTACAAAAAACACAAAAATTAGCTGGGCATGGTAGCCATGCCTATAGTCCCACCTACTCAGGAGGCTGAGGTGGGAGGACTATTTGAGGCTAACAGTGAGGTATGACAACACCACTGCATTCAGCCTGGGTAACAAAGCAAGACCCTACCAAAAAAAAATAAAATAAAATAACTAAAAAAAAGAGAGAGGGAGAGTGAACCTATGGACTTTGGTTGATTATAATGTGTCAATGTAGGTTCATCAAATGTAACAAATGTCCCACTCTGGTGGAGGATGTTGATAGAACAGGAGGCTATGCATGTGGAGGGGCAGAAGGCATACGGAAAATCTCTGTACCTTCCTCTCAACTTTTCCGTGAACCTAAAACTGCTCTTTAAAAAACTGTCTCTAAAAATCCTGAAAACATATTAATTGGGTACTTCATCTGAAACACAAAAAATAGTAAATGGCAAAGGGTATACAGATGTTCACTGCATGAGTGTTGAGAGTATGAATGAAAGTTTGTTAAGTGCAAACTTCTGGATTAACAGAATGCAGGGTCTCCTTCCCACAAGACAGCTCTTTAAATTATATTTAAAGATAATTATCATGACCCTACAGCCCCTTTGATGGTTTACCTGGATCTAGTTTTATCCCTAGTTCCTTTAATTGGTCTCCCATGAAGCAGTTTCCTGAACTCCCATCATCTGCCTTGGCACAGGTGCTCAGACGTGTCTTGACCAACACAGAGCACAACAGGAAGGTCATATGGATGTGTGATCACTGGGCAGGCAGTGTAGACTAAGGCTGCAGAAGGTTTGTAGCAGCCCCACCTAACTATTAGCTCATATTGAGTTTGAGGCCAACCAAAACCACAGTTCTTTTTCCCATAAACTTCTCTCAAGCTTGACTATCCCCATCCTGTACTTGGAGAATTGATTTTCTGAACCTAAATGGAGAGCATCACATTTATCCCCATTAAATTCCATCCTGTTGGTCTGGTCTCACATTAGGGCCTGGAGAGATCATTTTGAATTTCATGTCTGTCATCTATCACATTAGTCATCCCTCCTAGCTTTGTCTCACCCAGAAACCCGAGAAGCATGCCTTCCAGCGCATTGATAAAAGGGGTGAAGTGTTCAGGACCAAGGACAGAGTCAGAAACACTTAAGACCTTTCTCTCCTTTCCCTCATCCCCACCTTGATCTGCAGTCCATTACATTGGCAATAGTTTTCCACAGCCAGCCACTTCTCATCATCTCCACTGTAACTGCCCTAGTTCAAGTCATCTCTCATCTGTCTTATAACAACAGCTTCCTTACTGATCTCACAGTTCCATATTTACCTCCCTTCCCATTCTTTCTCTACACTGCAACCAGTATGAACATTAAAAAGCAGACATAAGGGGCTGGGCGCAGTGGCTCATGCCTGTAATCCCAGCACTCTGGGAGGCTGAGGGGGGCGGATCACCTGAGGTTGAGAGTTCAAGACCAGCCTGACCAACATGGAGAAACACTGTCTATACTAAAAATACAAAATAAGCTCAGTGTGGTGGTGCATCCCGGTAAACCCAGCTACTCGGGAGGCTGAGGCAGGAGAATCGCTTGAACCCAGGAGGCAGAGGTCGCAGTGAGCTGAGATCACGTCATCGCATTCCAGCCTGGGCAACAAGAGCGAAACTCCATCTCAAAAAAAAAAAAAAAGGCATACGTAAGTTCTTACTACTCCCTTGCTTAAAACCCTCCAATAACTCTCCATTGTTCCTAAAATAAAATTCACACTATTTACCAAACCTAAAGGTCATATATGATCTGAGATCTACTGGCCTCCTCCCTCATCATCTCATCTCATCTCATCTCATCTCATCTCATCTCATCTCATCTCATCTCATCCTCTGCTTCCTTCACTGGCTTGAGCAGCACAAGCCATTTTTCTGTTCTGCACACATATATTAATTCTCCCTTCAGGGCCTTAACTCTTCCTTAGATTATCTTTTCTCAAGCCTTTGGAAGGCTGGCTTCTATCTACCACTGATCTCAGTTCAAATGTCACTTTCTCAGAAAGGCCTTTGTGGCCTGGAGTAGCTGCTTCTTGCTTACCACAGCCTAGTTACTCTCTAATTACCTCTCCATTTCATTTTCTTCATAGCATTTATCAATAGTTGAAAGTTCCTTATTTATCTGTTATTTATCCCTACTGGGATGCAAACCGATGAAAGTAGGCATCCTGTCTGTCTTGTTCAGTGCCTAAGATTTCATAAGTGCTCAATTATTATTTGTTGAATGAATGCATAATGGTGAGAATTACAGAATCAGGAGAAATCAAATATATTTGCTATGACCTAACTTGCATTAATAAAAATGGCTCTGGGTTCCATTTTTATACCACTATTATTATCTACTTTGTTATCAATATTTTATGATGCCATCAAAGAATCAAATTGGATTACCAGCATTGAGTTAGGTCAGACAATAATTGGTAGTAAAAATGCATTATGTGGGATAACACAGACATGCTACTTAAAAACCATGCACTATGAGAGACCTCTACATTGCTGGTGCAGAATTAACATCTCACATGCAGCTGTGTGGCTACAGGATTAGACTGTTTCCATATGAAAAGAACCATTTAAGAGAGTTGCTACTCAATCAGGTAAAGTTCATGCCAATGTCTCTAACTCCTGCATTTATAAATACTTATGCCCAATATAACATTAAGGGCAGGGAAAATTCTGATTTTGAAACTCTGAATTTCATTTACTTAGAATTTCATCATAATGCCAGTAGAAGACTCTATTTACAGTAGGAACTCATACTGTTGACCCAGTGGTCAACACATAAAGTGGGCCATTAAAGAGGCTAGAATGGTCCATCAAGAGCGTGGCAGCTCATCAACCCAAAGCCACCTGGCCCACTCACCCGAACCTGCACTGGCACCCAGCAATGCTGTGGCCTAGCCACATGTGAGCAAGACAGGACCAAATTTCCTACAATGACAGCAGGGCATTCTATTCTGTGTTTTGTCCTTCTCTCACCTGTAGAATGAACTCTTTCAATTTGAACACATAAATTAAAATGTATTTCAGAAGTAATCCCTGATCCAGCCACATATTTGTGGAGAGAACCATGAGAAATAAGAAAAGGGTGGGTAGGGGCAAGAAACAGGAAAATGGGAATCTTCACCATGCCTCTCTTCCTCTTTCTCAAAGGAACTGTAAGGAAAAAGCAGAGGAGTTATGTGTCTCTGCTACAGTTTCAGTTTAGCCCCATGTAAACCATGTGGCCCTTTTGCCAGCCAAAAGCTGCAGGAGTTCTATAATCTGGAGTATTCGTGGTCACAAAATAGGACAAAGTCAGGGCCTTTCTACTGTACAGAGCTGCCCTGCTCCCTGGCATGGACAGTCCTTCTTATAAGAGTAGTTTCAGCCCTGGTCTGGAAATGTCCCATAGTCTCTTTTTCTTTTTTAATAATATTTTTATTGTGATATAATTCACATACTTTTTACAGTGTACAATTCAATGGCATTTAGTATATTCACTGAGTTGTACAACCATCACCACAATCAATTTTGGAATATTTTCGTCACCCAAAAATAGGGTACATCGCCCTGAACCCTTTAGTACTCATTCCTCATTCTTTCCCAACCCCAGGGCCGCTGGAAACCATGTACAGACATTTCCTACACATGAGATCATACAATGTGTCATCTTTTGTGACTGCCTTTTTGTGACTGCCTTCTTTCACTCCGCAGAATATTTTCAAAATTTGCCCGTGTTGTAGCATGTATCAGTCCTTCATTCTTTTTTATTGCCAAATAATATTCCATGGATACACCACATTTTACCATTCATCAAGTGATGGATATCTGAATTGTTTCCAGTTTCCACTTTTGAGTTATTATGACTAATGCTGCTATGAACGTTCCTACACAAATTTTAATATGGACATATGATTTCATTTCTTTTGAGTATATACCTTGGAGTAGAATTTCTGGGTCCCATAGTTTCTTTTTACTGATTATGTTACCTATGAGTTCCTCAAGTTCCAGTTGTAACTTTTAAATTCTAGATGGGGAACAGATAATCTCCTGGGCCATTCATCCACATTAACATGTACTGAGCCTCTACCAAATGGTAGGAAAGCAGTGGTGAACAAACCAGATCCACCTCCTGCTGTCATCACCAGAGAAGAGATAAGCAATTAGAATGCTTTCCCTCAAACCCTTTCAGTGGTTTTATCATTTAGCCAGACCTGAAACCCTCCTTTCCCTCTCCCCAAGTCTTTGGGTTCAGTTTCTGGATGGATCAAGCAGAAGGTCTTCCCCACATTTAGCCTGAGTCAGGAATTCTAGTTATTCTTAGTATGGAGTTGTCAGGATGGGATTCACAGAAGAGGTAACATTGAGCTGGGCTTAAAGGATGACCTAAAATTCACCAGTTACAGAAGGGCCAGAAGGTGGGGATGGGCCAAAAAAACGGCATTCCAGGTAGTGGCATATGGAAATTTCTCAAAGATGCGGAAGTGTAGACTGTTCCTGAGAACAAGATGGTCCACAGCAGGGGAAGCAGAGGATAGATATGGAAGCAAGAAGAGATGGGGTAGCTAGGATGTCTGGGGTCAGACTGTGTAAGATCTTACATCTTATACAGTCGGGCTGAGGCACTGGAATTGTGAGCAAGTGCTGGTAGGATAGTTCTGTTTTAAAGCAGTAACTCGAGAGGCAGAATAGAAGACACTGGAGAGACAGGCTGAGGGGAGACCAGCTGAGAGTCAGTGAGAGGACAGAAGCAGACAGAATCGACCTGCATAATGGAAAGAACAGAGTTGAGAATGACTAGATGTTTCTAGGTTAGCTGAATACATGGATGTGAATATAGAAAAAGGCATTGGTTCATGTGGAAGGAAGGGGGAAGGAGGTCAGGATGAGTCCAAGGTGCCTGTGAGACAGCTCACTGAGGGCTTCATGCTAGAAGATGCTGTAGGTCACCTCATGAAGCTGGCCATGGGGGCTCCTCATTCCCCTTCTCTGGAAATGTGGAGTCCCACAGGCTGCCACTGTCACTTGGTGATGGGGGACCCCCCTCAGGGGCAGGTGTAAATGGGGAACCCTGGTGCTACCTCTCTTGGCTTGTACCCACTAGAGTACCTAATCCCAAAGGAAACCAGTACAAGATCTTCTTCACGATTCCCACACATATCAGACTTTGAGAGACACAAAGACATATTAGTAGAACTGGCATAGTTTCAACTTCCTAACAGATCAGTCTCTGCACATCTGGCAGGCATACCCCCAGCTTCTCCACTCCACCTCTTTTTCTTTCCTGATTGGCTAAGCTATTAAGAAAGCTAGAGAGGATTTCTTACTGTTTTTTTGTAAAATCTGACTTTTTTGGTTTGTTTGTTGATAGGCTGCTGAGTGTCTTGCCTCCAAAGGTGTCCTGGGGGTGGGGGGGAGGGGCTATGATGTAGAAAGTATACTTTCCAGGATGCAGGAATGAGTTCAGTGAATTCTCAACCTGACCCAGGGCACAGCACAAGTACAAATGTGGTACCTGACCCTGTGCCTTGCATGCAGTGGCTGTTCAAATACTCGTTGAAAGAAAGCCCTTTTATAACATCTGATGACACTACAGCTTCAGCCTGATGTATTCAGAAAAACTCTGGGAGCCATCAGCAGCAGTGCAAACCCAGAGGTGACTGCAATGTTGTCTGCGCTGGCTGAGGGGAGTGCTAGGAGAAAGCAGCAAGGGAATATGAGCTCCAAATGGAACAGACCTCTCAACTGATCTGAATCCTCCTAGCAAAAAAGGAGGGTGGAAACTAGAATAGCCTAGAAATGTTTTCATCACATTCCCTGACATAAAGACTCAAACGGAGAAGAGATTAGAAGATACAAGAGAGATGTAGCATAGCCCAAAGATCTTCCCAAAATATTTCTGTCCTTGGACTTTCTAGCTACAGTTCACTTTTATTTATTTTATTATTATTATTTTAACATAAACCTTTAGCAGCCTTTTTTTTTTTTTTTCCCTGGAGATAAGGTCTCGCTATGTTGCCCAGCAGTTTTAGACTCCTGGGCTCAAGCGATCGTCCCACCACAGCCTCCCAAGTAGCTTAGCTTACAGGCGTGCATCACTGCGCCTGGCTGAGGCCTTTTTAAATGAGTCTCTCTGGGTCACGGATTAGTAACACATAAGAGGCCAGGCTTCCTCTTACAGCCCAGGCTAAACCTGGCCGACTCCAGCAAGCCCTTCCCAGAGGATGCTGTGTTCACCCTGGGTAACCATCCCTGTCTGGAATCTGCCCACTGAGAAGCTGTACCAATTGGATTTTTTTTTTTTGAGATGGAGTCTTGCTCTGTAGCCCAAGCTGGAGTGCAGTGGTGTGATCTTGGCTCACAGCAACCTCTGCCTCCCGAGTCCTGGTTCAAGCAATTCTCCCTCAGCCTCCCAGGTAGCTGGGATTACAGGCACGAGCCACCATGCCCAACTAATTTTTGTACTTTTTAGTAGAGACGGGGTTTCACCATGTTGGCCAGTCTAATTTTGAACTCCTGACCTCGTGATCCGCCTGCCTCGGCCCCCCAAAGTGCTAGGATTACAGGCACAAGCCACTGTGCCTGGCCGCCAGTTGGATTTTTAATTCAAATTTTAGGCAGGATAGTCATGCTTCCTTGGTGGGAGACCTTTTCTCTCCAGATCTGTGGGAGGGCTCAAGTATTTGATCTTCAGGATAGTGAGCAAGAATTTAATTTGGATTAGTTTAAATCTCATTGTCTGCCCTTCCCTAGTGATAACATTGATTTAATTCACTATAAGTTGGACAAAATCTGTTGGAATTGAATTTTTTAAAAAAGACAAGTTGTTCTCAAAATATAACCACTCACTCCTTCATTCCTAAATTCATTCACTAATTTTTTAAAAAAATAACAAAACCATTTTTAAGCTTCTACCACATGTCAGGCTCTGTGCCAAGTTGTGGTGATTCAAAGATAAATAAGATATAGTCCCTGACTCTTGAAGAGCTATCAGGTAAACCCATAATATAACAGAGCGGTTCTTTGCGGCACATATTTAACATCTGTGACCACAGCCTTCAAATTCTCTAATAGTTCAGTATTCTGGAAAGAGCACGCAGCCTTATGCCCAATCTGCTGCATCCAGCACAAGGCTGACAGAAAGCAAGGTTCTCAGCGGCAGCCTACCCCAGAAGTTTCAACACAGCCGCTGCGCTATCACTGCAGCCTCACTTGGCCTGCCAGCGCCTTTCAGTGCCTACCCTCTGGCAGGTAGAGTTTAACAGGAAGCAATAGCCCTGCTAGGAAATGACAGAAGAACACAATCTGAGGGTTGATGACCTTTGTATTAATTTCAACATCTCAACCTTTCTCAACCAGAACAGTCATCCACCTCCACTTGTGAACCTGAATTCGGCTGCCACATTTGCATGCATAATGTACTGAAAAGCCTTCTTTATCATGTTTACTTCTCTGTTTCTTCCAAATGAAATCACTGAAGGGCAAATTTGATTTTCAAATCAGTTTTAAAACATCTGCCTTCTAAAAAAGTAAGAGTAAAGAGATAAGGCTTTTAGATTATAGGCAAAGGCTAATTATTTTAACTGATACCACTGTGTCCATGCTAAAAATACAAATGTGAAGGCATTTTTAATGTATACCCAACATCTAATGGATGTTAATATTTCATTAGGAAAAGGCTTCCAGTCATGAGGTATGTACTCTGTGATTTTAAAAGGAAAAGACTAACTTCCTGACCCTTCTTTAAATACAAACTCATCTGACCTTGTGTTTCGGCACCTCTATTTGTTGCTCTATCTGACTCTATTTCTTTCAAATATATAACTATGCCTGTCACAGCCTTCATCTCCAGGAAGCTCAAGGTGTTTAATATATTTCAGTTTGTTATTTTGTTTTCTCACTTTCTGCAAAGAACATCTGAGGGTGCAGGCTTTGCTCTAGAGGTGGAGCTATCACACTGCAGCTGCTTGGGCCCAAGTATGTGACAGTTAATGACAGTTTCAAGGGGCTAAGGGGGTGGGGAGAAGCAGTTACAGGGGTTGGTTCAACCTCACGTGGAAGAGTTGAATGCTCACACATACACTTTATATATATAGCATTCATACATGTGGGTGTCTGTACATCTGTCAAGGCAACACACATTAGAGGAAACTTCAGAAGTAAATCCATTATTTTTATGTTTTATATAACTATTATACATTTTTACTGATAAAATAACAATAAATGGTATTATTTTAATAAAAACAGCCCTTGAAGTCTAGCACTAAGCCTTGTGTTAGGAATGGCATCTTACAGACATGGACACAGAGGCACAGAGAGAGTCAACGCCTTGCCCAAGGATGCTCGGCTAGTCGGTGGCAGAACCATGGCTAAGAGCCAAGCCTCCTGATTTTCAGCCCAGGGGTTTCTATTTTGCCTTTTTTACTTTACTCATGTACAGATAATACTGCCATATTTCACATTTTTCTTGCTGGTGGCAGGATACTAGTAAAGAGTCCAAGAACATAATCCCTAGTATAAAGTCTAAGATTGAAGTAATTCTACATTAAACACAATTCCAACACAGATTTTCACTTTCATACACGCACACCTTATTCCAGTAATGACCCTGTACTTATCCTGGGGACAGGCTCTGAGCCCTCCACCTGTAAAGTTCTAGTACATAGTGGGTACACAGTAAATTGCTAAACCACAGGGGGTTTGCAGCTCTTGTTCCACAGCAAGCCTACACTTTACACTCTGGCAATCACCATGGGCTCTTTAATTTTGTGGTCAGGTAGATTTCTGCCTGCCACGGTACTGAACTCACATGAAGTAATTACTTGATAAAAATGGGTTGAATGGGCCGGGCGCGGTGGCTCAAGCCTGTAATCCCAGCACTTTGGGAGGCTGAGGCGGGTGGATCAGGAGGTCAAGAGATCGAGACCATCCTGGTCAACATGGTGAAACCCCGTCTCTACTAAAAATACAAAAAATTAGCTGGGCATGGTGGTGCGTGCCTGTAATCCCAGCTACTCAGGAGGCTGAGGCAGGAGAATTGCCTGAACCCAGGAGGCGGAGGTTGCAGTGAGCCGAGATCGCGCCATTGCACTCCAGCCTGGGTAACACGAGTGAAACTCCGTCTAAAAAAAAAAAAAAAAAAAAAAAAAAAAAAAAAAAAAAAAAAAAAAAAAAAAAAAAAAAAAAAAAAAAAATGGGTTGAATGAATGAAGAACGGTTGGTTTGCATACACTTCCTGCAGGTAGATATTACATTTTCTTATCAGTAAAAAGGGAGTCTTGAGAGAAGGTATAGTCAAGACTGGAAGGTCAGAGCAAGGGCTAAAGGAAAGCCAAGGGCTGGCCACATTTCCCAGACCCAAACTTTAGAACAAACCTTCAGGATTGATGTGCAAACTAAGCTACCAAGAGAGAAATGATTCTTGAAACCTGAGCTGGTGAGGAGGGCTCAGGTTTTGCTGCAAACTCCATGTGGCTTCCAGTACCACTGGCTGAAGTTTAACAAGTGAGGTCATCACATTTCAAGGTTTAACATAGGGACGGTCAGTGACAAAGATGAGCTTGACGTGCTCATCTTAACAGCACATGGTCCCAGACGTAGGGTGCATACCAGATGGAAAAGGTCATAAGAGACCAAGAGAAATCAGGTAAAGGAATGACACAATAAAGAGATGTCTGTAACTAACACTGCCTATTTTCACTGAAGTGTCTGCTATGCTCAAAGGTTTTCACATGTGAGCATTCAGCTAACCCTTTGATCTTCCCTTTTTTGTGCCATGGATCTCTCTGGCACTCTGTGAAGCCTATGAATCCCTTCTCGGATGTTTTCAAATGTGTAAAATAGAACACACAAGGAAACCAATGTTAATGAAGTACAGCTGTGTCCACAGACCCCTTGGGCACAGTGACAATAAAAGAGCCCTGGCCAGAGGTAGAAAGGGTAGGCTTTATCAGCTGCAAAAACGGGGCTGCATGGGACAAGACATCAGAGTCAGAAAACTGAGAATCTGGATCTCTTTACAGCCAGAACTCTTATTTTCCAAGAAAACCTAAGTTGCATGTTCTTATGTAGGAAAGGAATGCCTCATTTACGAAATAGTAAAAACAGCAGCAGCTTTAACGCTACTTTTCCGTACCCTCTTTTTTTAGATGCTTTTCTCCTCTTCATCCCCTTTTCCAAATACAATGGAGACCAGGAACTAGCAACACTGGTATAGACTTCAGGTCCTCTCTGAAAACACAATTCTCAGTTCTCCGTAGCTCCCTTTTCCCACTTTACTTTTCATCTGTAGTAAAATAACAAATCCAAATAGCCAACATCCTAACAGAGGCTAAAGAATAAAGCACCAATCCAGTGTAGGGCAAACCACTTCTGTTTTGAAGGAAAAACTCTCATTTGGATTGTAACAGTTAGCTAACACAGGTAGATCTGCAATGGGGGATATCTCCATATAAAATTCTTAAGTAAAAGGGTCACAAGAGCTTTAAATCCTAATTTAATTCAGCCAATCTAAGTAAATCCCAAAGAAACATGCTGGGCTAGCAATCAAATCCCAGTAAACAACTGGAAAACGTGGGCACAGTAATACGAGGACTCCAGAGATTTCTGTAGCAAATGGATTGTTCTAATGACATTTGATTAAAAATCTGCTTCCACCTGGGTCAGTACATTTCATGTGCAGAGCGGATTCAGTTCTGCATGCAGAATAAAAGTTTCAATGGAAGGCACAGTGGGAGGGAGAAAGCAATAGCTCCCCAAACCCACAGTCATTGAATGGTGTGTCCAGGTTCAGATCCAAGAAACAAAGAACTATGAGAGATGGCTGTGCCAAATGGACGGGATGTATTGTTCCCGAGCATCACTGCAAACGGGTCCAGGGGAAGCCTGGTCTCAGGCCAAGCACACACTTTTCCCACACCTCACTGCTCAGTAGTTGAACTCTGTAAAGGTGCAACTCACTTGCTTTTTAGTTCTGTCTTTATAAATTGCACACTTGTCTGGGACGTGGACAGATTTTTAACCAGACATGGAAAGCAAACAACCATTCGACTTCGGTTTGCTTTGTAGGTGACATTTAGGAAGAGTCAGCGTATTGGAGAGTCTTTTTGAGGTGTATGTTGTTTTCAAATCAGACTACAGGCAAGTAGTCTATCTTTTCGTTTCTTCCTAACTCCACACTGAACTCCACACACAGAGGAAACCTATCATTCTGATCAACAAATCCAACTTTTTGTGCCAAAAGGGAAAAATAACTTCTTAAATGTGAGGTCAGTTCAAACAACATCTGCATCTTAGTTGCCACCATTCAGTAATATCCTGGTTTTAGCAAGTTAGATGCACCAAAGTATCAGGAAGAAATCTCCAGGAAGGCCACCTGTGTGCAGATAAATGACAGTGCCCAGTGATCATGGAAGTACCAGACCTCCCATCACCATGATTCATAAAATCACATATCACAAAATCAACAGTTGCTGGTCTTGCTTAAGCCATCTGATAGGAGTAAATGGTTACCAAGATGCCTACAGAAATTAATAAATGAATAGATAATTCCAGCCATATCTCAGAAAGAAGAAAAGATGATCTGATGAGAAAATCTTAATTCCTTACAGAAAAGTATTGAATCCTATGCTGTTCCAAGTGTCAACAAAAAATAGATGACTTTAAACACAGGTGGGCAGGGTTATAATGTAAAGCATTTGTCTGTTTCCTTTTCAATTATATTTTCCAATGCTAAAAAAAAAAAAAAAGTATCAGCCAGGTATGGTAGCTCATGCCTGTAATCCCAACACTTTGGGAGGCTGAGGTAGGATGACTGCTTGAGGCCGGGAGTTTGAGACCAGCCTGGACAACAAAGAGAGTCCCTGTCTCCCTTTAAAAAAAAAAAAATTAGAAAAATTAGTTGGGTGTGGTGTCATGGCCTTTAGTCCCAGCTAAAGGAGACTGAAGCAGGAGGATTGCTTGAGGCTAGGAGTTGGAAGCTTAGATGACAGAGCAGAACTTTGCCTCTAACAAAACATAACAAAACAAAACTAGCAGGCACCTCATTCAATCTTTTTTAAACAAAAAATTTGAAGAAATTTATTCTGAGCCAATATGAGTGACCAACCTGTGATACAACCCTCAAGAGGTCCCAAGAACATGTGCTCAAGGTGGTCAGTTGGGGCACAGCCTAGTTTTGTATATTTTAGGGATACATGGGCCATCAATCAAATACATGTAAGATTTACATTGTTTCCATCTGGAAGGGCAGGGCAACTCATGGATGGGTGCTTCCAGGTCAGTCATGAATAGATTTTAAAAGTTTCTGATTGGCAATTGGTTAAGAGTTATTACCAACAGAAAGGAATGTATGCTTCACAATAAGGGGTTGTGGAGACCAAGGTTTTATCATGCGGATGATGCCTGCAGTAGTAGGCTTCATACAGAATAGACTGTAAATGTTTCTTATCAGACTTGAGAACTGTGTTGATGCTAATGCTGGTCTGCTTTTGGGAAGAGGGTATAATGAGACATGTCCGATCCCTGCTTCCATCATGGCCCGAGCAAGTTTTTTAGGTTAACTTTTGAATGCCCTTGGCTGAGAGGAGGGGTCCATTTGGATGGTTACGCCGTTGAATCTTAACAGGGCGGGACTGGGGAGAAGAGTACAGTATATAAAAGGCCCTCTTCTTCTCTCAGGGAAGGACACAAAGTCATCTAGGGCAAGTACACTTTACACTTAAGATATAATCTCTTATAGGAAATTTTAAACAATAACTTGAGACATAGCAGTTTTATCACCCAAGCTAGTGGGCTAAGCTCCAAGATACCAAACTCTTGAGTAAAAGCACAGCCAGGAGACAGCTAAAATGAGCTTAAGAATGTAAATAGTGCTTTTATTATAAATGGCTACTTCAGAGACAATATATTTGACTTTGACTTTTTAAAAGCAAGATTAAGCATTACACATTTTGGTCAAGCTTAGGAAACAACTTGCTAATCTATCTTGTGAAAAAAAGATGCTTCTGGAAATTCATCATATTGGTGAGGGGGAGAAAACACCTACATTTTGGCTGTCACTAAAAGCCAAACAGAAACCTCCTGTTATCAAGGATCAGTGGAAAATTACTGCCTATTACATAGTGTTACATTTACAGAAACTGCAAGTGCTCATCACAAACTGAACGTCACATTTACCTTATCAGAAAGAGCAGCCTGGCTCTGGCACAAGAGTACAACCAAACATGGTCAATTTACTAAGCCTCCCAGTGGCTGAGGTCATTGTTGGCAATACAAAAAAAAGGTAACAAAGGTGTGGACGGGCTGAGTGTGCAGGCTGCCTTCCTGCATCTCTGGGAAGATCTAAGCTCAAGGCACACTTGAACTTCCCTCCAGCAGGCTGAAGAGAGAACCAGTGATTTTCATGGGTCCGCCAAGGCCAGGCCCATTCCGTCTAGGTAATATGTGCTTCCAGATTTAGCATGCTTCCTGCTCCCATAAACGTTAATCCCGCTGAGTCACTCAGAGAAGATTTGGTCTAGCTACGTGTGTCAGAATCCACAAATGCCTCTATCTGCATTTGGATCGTGGCCCCTCAGTCTCAGCTAGTCCTGAGTCAATTGGGAAGGCTTAATTATTAATTAGTGAGCCCAGGAGAGGAGGGAAGTGCCCATCACAGAGCTTGACCTACAGCAGTGGCACAAACTATGTCCACTAAACTAATGCCTAGATAAATACTAGATTTTTTAGTTAACGTAAGCTCATGCCCCACATTTTAGGTTTCCTGGCAGGGAAAAGATTCAATAGTGGGTGAATGATCATTTTAATTAGGGAAATGGAGAAAGAAGAAACTACTGCATGAAAATATCAGTGGTTCTATTCCCAAATATGAAAAGCTTAGAAACGTGTGACCTGTGTTCCCTTCTCATCTCCTCAGAAATTTATAAAGTTAATTAATATTAATGTAAGAACACTATATTAATGCAATGTGAAGGTATAAATTTGAAAATCAGACTAGAAATTCAAAAATGAAGGCATTTGTAATTGTAGATTCACAGTACATGCCATGTCTTACTAAAAACTTGATTACTTCTTAATGTTATTGTGGCTCTGTCTTCACAGGGCAATTGGGGCTTTCAATTAGCCTACTAGATTCACCCTCAAACAGGCAGAGGTGGTGATATGAGGGGCTCAATGGTGCTCTGAGAACACCGACTTTGAAGTCCTGTTGGCTTAAATCTGTGACCCTGACACTAGATTAATGTAGATTTGGGGTTTTAATTTTAATTAGGAAAAATGAATTCTGAAGATTCAGAAATATGAAACAAACAAGCTTCCAGGAGCCCCTCCTTCTCCCACCCTCAGCATACCCTAGAGAAAAGACTACATGTTTCAAAGCTCCAGCAGTCAGAATTTCTATTAAGCTTATATATCCACTGCTAAATCCTACAGAGAATTCAGTAACTCCCTAGAGAATTAGGAAGGGAAAAACAACAGTATAAGCAAGTTACTCTCCTCTCCTCTAATACAGCAGTACCAACAAGTGCTATCTTCCTTTGCCTGAGAACCACCTCACAGCAGAAATTTACACTAAGACTCTGAGAACCGGAGATGAGGAAGCAAGGGGTATTAACCAGTCTTCCTCATCTGAGGAAAACCACGAACTCTCTGGGACAAATTTGATGTGCAACATTGCCTGGAGGTAGAAGGCTGAACAAGCTGACCACTCATCAGGTCAAGATTGCTAAGTTACATTACTAGGAATACAAATATTCTTTTGGTTTATTACATGGGCTCCATACTGTTATACAAATTTGGATAAAGAAGTGAAAAGTGTATGAGCAGAAAGCACTCATGAACTCCCTCCAAAGCAGCTGGTAAATGTGTGCAATTCCAGATGATCGCCACTCTGAAACTACACTTTAAAACCCTGTAAGAAATGTTTATTACTGATACTCAGTACATAATTTACAACACCATGGTGAAATTCACTTACATTCCATTTCAAGGGATAGTGAAAAGAAAATGTCAACTGTGGGGGAAATATGCTTTATAGAGCTTGGCTTAAAACAGAGGGAAAAAAATCACATATGCAAGTCTCTTTTGGTAGAAGGAAATAGTCTAATAAATGGCCTAATGAACAGTGTAATGATTTTTTTTAAGTAGGCAATAGGAAGGAAAGGGAAGAAAAACAGGCTAATATACTCTACAACCTGAATAACGAACCCCTAGAGAATTTAGATTTGACCACTGGTGTAGAAGCTGTACTTTTAAAACCAATTTTTAAGGTATGAATTATGATACAGCTAATAGGCTGGACAAATTAATATTCTGTGGAAGTAGTAGTTGACAGCAAGGTAGGGAATCATATAAAAATAAAGGTGGATTTCTTTGTAATCCATAGTCTTCATCATACCTCTAGAAGGTGGATATTTGACATGTATCTTCATGTGATTTTAAAATCTGAAGTTCACAGGTTCCTTGGGTTGGGAAATTACCAGTGGTCCCAGTCACAACATGAGCCAGTAGAAGGTGGGTAGGCTCAAAATGCATCTTTCCAGAAAAACTTCCCTAACTCCATCCTGTACTCTGATAATGTTTATATACTTACAGTACTTATATCACTGATTTTTAAATGTTTACTGTGGTCTTATAGGCCATGCAAAATTCTGGGAAAAAGGGACTCAGACTCAGGAGACCTGGGTTCTAATCCAGGGCTTGCCAGTAGATGAGAACTTGGGAAAGGCACCTGTGCCTGCTGTCTCGTCTGTAAAATGAGAGGCTTGGACTATGATTTCCAAGGTACTTCTACCAGTTACAATATTACTTGATTCCAGGATCTTGTTTTGCATTTTACACTGTGTGTGTGTATGTGTGTGTGCATGTGCAAGATGGTTCCCAAATATTCTGTATCACCTGTAAGTTCTTTCAGAGAAGAAATGTCTTCTGTCTCCTCAGAATTTTCCTTCACAATGTATTAACAGTATAAGCCTCTACCTACTAGGGTCACTGAACAAATATTAGACGGAATCAAAGTTGTGCATTTGATTATACACCTACAGAGGCTCTGGGAAAAGCTAGTCCTGTACTTCCAAGGGGATAAATCCCAACGTACCTTGAAAAATGGCTAGATTTTTAAAAAGTATGGCTGGCGTGGTGGCACACGCCTGTAATCCTAGCACTTTGGGAGGCTGAGGTGGGTGGATCACAAGGTCAGGAGTTTGAGACCAGCCTGGCTAACATGGTGAAACCCTGTCTCTACTAAAAATACAGAAATTAGGCAGGTGTGGTGGTGCGCACCTATAGTCCCAGCTACTCAGGAGGCTGAGGCAGGAGAATCAGTTGAAGCCGGGAGTTGGAGGTTGCAGTGAGCCACAATTGCACCACTGCACTCCAGCCTGGGTGACAGAGCAAGACTCTGTCTCAAAAAACAGCAAGTGTGTTCAGAACACACTGCAGCGCTGATGCATGCTTCCTCCTAAATATACACCCTTATCACATTTGAACAATCAACTGAAAAAAAAAAAAAAAAAAAAAAAAGAAGTAACCTTTCTCCCAGACTAGACCCTTATTTCTTCCCTTTTCTGAAACAGACCCAAGAAACAGTAAATGTATCAAGTTACGTTTTTGCCAATTACAGTGAAGCAGTATTTATTATGGAGCAGTCACTTGTGTTTGGGAAGAGAAAGACAGGAATAACTCATAGAGTATTTGGCTGGGTCTTGAAGGGAACACTGAACAGGTGGAGACTTGAAGATCAGCCAGAGCAAATAAAAATAATTAGCTGACCTAAAGCATGGGCTCCTTTAACAATAGCGATTGGGCCAGACTGAAAGGAAAGTAGGAATACAAGGACTGTAAAGAGAATTACAGAGATAAAGCTTAGAAAGTCTGGTTAGAGTCAGAGATATATGGTCATTACATATGTGAAATCTGGACATGCTGTTTAACAGGAGGAAGAATATTTAAAAGCAAGATGTTTAGGGAGAGCTGGTCATGTAGAGATAGAAGATGAGCCAGGTAAGGATCTGAGGCTTTCCTCAGTAGATCACTGGAGGTCTCTGTACAGGGATCAAGGAATCAGAGCAACGACAACCCAGCAACAGCATTCTAGAATCTAGAACAGCAACAGATGCAGAGTATAGAAATTCTCTGCAATAGTATCGAGAAAAACTCAATAAAAGCTACTATAAACACTCCAGGAAAGAGGTATGAAGGTCTGAATAATGATGGAGGCTATAGGAATATAAATAAAAGATGAAAGGGTATAACAAAAAGGATATATAGCACCCGACCGGCTGTGGAGGGCAAAGAAGAAAGACTCAGAGGGGAAAGAGATGCCCAGGAGAAAGAAGCTTCAACAACAAAAGCAGGGACACCAACGGAGTGGGGCTGCTTACGGAGAAAGACAATGATGAGTTTAGTTTGAGACAAGTTGTATTTGAGAAACCATGCTAGAAGGAGCCAATGGAAAATATGAATTAAAGAGACAGCTGAAGCCAAGAGAATGAGCTAGATGGTGATTCTATATGCATGCTAGATCCCTGAATTCATCAAACGCCTTTTTCCTTCCTTTTTAAACATAGGAAGAAAACATGAGCCTCTTAGTGCTCTGGGATAGAGCTGAGCAAGCATCAATCATAGCATAATTACCAAAACAGAGCCTTCTCATTAGATCCAGAGGCTGGCTTCTCACTTCTGATTATAATTTAGTAAACTGAGGCAGCCACTTTAAGAAGATAAAATCAAAAGTTTCATACCTTTTCCTTTCTGTTACCTTTATTCACTGACCAGCAAGTAGGCTCTACTTTGCTTTCTTTGCAGACACCCATGCTGACTGTTATTATGGTGTCTGCTGCTCAGTTTGCTTACCTACCTTGGGATTATGTGACCAATTGTCTATGAGCAGCAGGATCCATGTCTGTACTGCCCATCTCAGGGATGCGGTTAATCAAAGCTTCGTTATGGTAAGGGTGCTGACTGAGTACCTCTCTGGATGATGCTGGGCTAGACCCTCTGCAGCCATCCTGAGACCATGAGGTGGTACAGAGAGGTCTAGGATTCCTCTTTCTTGCTGAGAGAGGAACATGTGATGCTCTGGCAAACAGTTTAGAGTCTTCAAAGTTTAAGGTTGCGTTTTTTTTTTTTTTTTTAACCTTTTACTCTAAAACTTCAGAGAAGCAACTGAAACATTAACCAGACAAACTCAGGATTTTAAATCAAATCAATTTCTGAACTGAAAGGGGCACAGCTGGCAAGGAGTTTTAAAAGCACTTGGCCCCTCCATAAAAATAAGCTTTACTCTCTCTAAGAGTGGTTAAAAATAAAGGTAATGGACTTCCAGCCAGTAACCAACTTGAAGTGATAAACTGTTACTAGGGGATCCAAATCATTAATGTGAGGGGCAATGACAGACGTAGAAACCAAAGAAAACTGAGCCTCTGGCAATACTGAATTAAAATTTGTGGAATAATGCTATAAATGAGCCAAGGATGACAGATCAATAATGGATTAATAAAGAGAAGTTAGGAAGACACATGTGTAAGTTTACAAGGACTATATCATTGGGGCAACTCTTACTCTCTCCCATAGCCTTGCTTCATGTGACAGCATCTGAGCTGGAATGGACAAGCTTCCCGATTGGGCTTTGTGATAATGAGAGGTCAACTAATGTGATCTTGATTTATTTTTATCATTTGGAATGTAATATTAATAAAAAAGTTATTTTCATAATAAAATAAAAATCTTTCTGACCATGTACATTTTGTGTGCTCACACAGCTCACTCAGAAAGTCTTATTGAGGTATGCTTCATTTTTTAATAACAGGCATGGAAAAAATCATTACTCTCACAGAATAATATGGCTCCTAGGTTAAGTAAGAAAGAGGGAAATGGGAACTCTCAGATTCTTCTTCCTGATCATTTGCTACCCAAGAGGATTTCATTTCCTTCTAGCTCCTTTAACTTCCAAATGTTCTGGGTGGAGAGGAGTCTCCCACTGTGGGTCCACAGGATCTGCTGATAGCTCTAAATTTAGAACTCAGGCAATTCACACATTTAGCATCAAAATCTACTTTCCACATGCCTCCCAATATTGAGTTAATTTTTAAGAAAAACTTTCTTCAACACAAAAGACCCCTTTAAATGTGCAGGTATGACTGGCAGACTCCTTACTGCGATTTTCTATTCCAAAATAATCATCAGCTTTAGGTACTTCATAACCCTATAAACAAGTGCGAGTGACCGGTGTCTCCAAGTGTGGCCCAATGCATAGGTGACTTCTATAGGGCAAGCCTGCTGATATCCCATCATCAACACAAGGATCTGTCTAGGGTCAGACTTGACACGTGTGTGTGTGTTATCTAAATTCTGCTATTTTCTTCATTTTTCATTTTTTAAAACCTTTCCTCTTACAGGTACATGTTTCTTCATTGTTCAAGTTCTAAAACTCTTGATAAAATTAACACCAATGTTTGCCCTTTAAAAAAAAAAAAACAGAAAGGAACATGACTGGTTTTTCATTACTGTCAAATGCTGTGTAGAAAAAATGGAATTAAGCATGAAAAAGAGAAAAATAAAATCTTCATCGAGCATTTCAGAAGTGACAATTACACAACCAGAGCTCATTAACTGGCTCACACTTCTAGA
Organism: Cebus imitator; assembly: GCF_001604975.1. Taxonomy (NCBI): domain Eukaryota; kingdom Metazoa; phylum Chordata; class Mammalia; order Primates; family Cebidae; genus Cebus; species Cebus imitator. The sequence goes on along the minus strand of NW_016107339.1, from coordinate 7,881,605 downwards.
AGGAACAAGCAAACATACTCCTCCAACCTTGTAGGGCAGAAAAATCTGAGAACAGCCCTGTCTGTTATCAATATGGGATCTGTGCGACAGTCAAGTGCTTCAATCTTCTTCGAAGCTAACATGTCATCTAACTATGAACCACGTCTCATGATTAGTATCAGTGAGAAAGACATTTCCTCCTTTATAACCTACTGTCTTTCTGTTGCATCTCATATGTGACACCAAGTTCTTTACATAAACCTCCAAATCACATGGTTAGCAGTGACCTCCTGGAACCAACCCAAAGTGTTTGTAAGTGTGAGATTAAGAAACAAAGCAGGCCAAAAAACAAACAACAAACCTTTCTCAACTTTGTCACTAACAATGGCAAAGAAGATGCAAAAATATCACAGGCAAAATAAACTGTCTCTAGGTTTAAATGTACCATTTTTCAATCTTGCTATACTTTGGAAGACTTTACTGAGGCTATAACTCTCTACCTTTAATTTACCCTGTTGTCCTCAGCCACTGCAACACTTAGAAGAAGAAACATGTTCCTCTTTCTAAGATTCCTAGGGAATAAATAGCACCAGATACAGGAACAGATGCCATGACTAAGTGGCAGTGCATTCCGCAAGGGGACACACAATGCTTCTTGGATATGACTGTAATCATGCTGAAGACCAGGCACAGGTCTTCCCAGCTGACACAGAGACAGTCAATGCTTCTCAGGGAAGGCACAGGGGAGAAACTTCCCAACATCAGGATGCTGTAGAGATTGCCTGCTCCTAGGGCGTGTGTCAACCTCCCAAGTAGGCTAGGCTCCTTTGACGGGGCAAACTCACGCAAATGAACTTTAGGAGTTCCGGGGAAAGGCAGAAGGCTTTAAGGAGCCCATGAAGAGAAACATAAGGAAAATGTGGCTGGGGTGTTCTTTTCAGGGAAGCACATTCGTGCTTGGGCTAAATGGCAAGGTTCTGAAGAGCTGCTGGGATATTGCTATGTATAGCACTTAATTTTGTTGATTTACTGCTGGCAGTGAATAAACCATGCCACTCTGCCAGCATATGCTACTCAAATAATGGCAAGGATAAGCATCTGCAAAACACTTAAGGCTGTAGCAAAAAAAATTTTTTTTCAAATAAAGTGTTTTTAGATTTTAAAAGAAATATATGTAAATTGGTCAGAAAAATGTTGACTATGAGAAATAATTTCCATAATCCCCTATACAAAGTCAACTATTATTAATATTTTGGCATATTTCCTTTTGGTTTTTTCTTCCATATTTTTCCCTACTTATAATACTTCCATAATTTGGTACACTGCTTTTAAAAAATCTTATTTATGTATTTCCTTAGTTATTAAACAAAACTCTTTGCGGCATCATTTTTAATAAACACATAGGTTGGGGAAAATTTATTCAGAAAGGAATTTGGATGGTAAATCTGGCAGGAAATAGAAACTTTGTGATAAAATTAGAAGCTAAACGCTAGAAAGACAAGGTAGTTCCATATTAGGACTATAGAATTCTCAAGTGGAAAAAGAAAATTTTCATCACCCATTTTTTTTATGTGATCATTTGTATTTGCTAAAATGTTTGCAAAGGGCAGGGTTTTGGCCAGATGATGGCTGAGGTCTCTAATACTTTGGTAGACAGAATTACTATTCAACAGGACTATGACAAAGCAAAGAAATTGTTTAAAAAATGAATGCAATTGAGGTCAATATGTGAGGGAGTATACTCTGACAGGAAACAAGACAGCCATATAACATGGCAGCGGCACGGCCAACCACACGAAAGGAAAGGAAAATGACTTGGGGTCACTAGGGACTATCGACAGCTGACTACAAGTCAGCCCATGCTGCGGTGCTTTTGGGAATTCAGGCCCAAGATGGCTGACATTGTAGGCACAGTTCTCTCTCCCTTCCCGGAAACCACTGACGTGCCGTCAAAAAAATACAAAGATGATATATTCAAAAAAGTTGCAAATTGGAAAGGATATTAGTAAATTAAAAATTTTGGTTAATTTCTAGAAAATGATATGTACATCAAATTTTACTCATTTATAAATTGAGAAGAGCTGGGCAGATTTCCATACCGAAAAAAACTGGGCAGGATGAATGACAAATGACTCACATCTAGCCAAGTCATTGTGAAATTTGAGACTACCAAGGATGAAGGGAAGATCTTAAAGGCTTCTACAGAGAAAAATAAATTACTACAAAGAACATGAATCAGATTGACATCAGATTTCTCATCTACAATGTTAGAAACTAGATAGCAATAAATCCAAAGTGTCAGACTTCTGAAAAAACTGAATTCCATACCCAGTCAAACTATGATTCAGATATGCAGAGGTTCTAAAAATTTGTTTTCTATATCCCTTTTCTGAAAAAAAATTACCTACAGATTTACTCTCTGTAATGGCCATGCGTAATCTTCTTTATTTTTTTGAGACAGGATCCTATTCTGCCACCCAGGCTGGATTGCAGTGTTGTGATCTTAGCTCATTGTAACCTCAAACTCCTTGGCTTCAGCAATCCTCCCCCCTTGGCCTCCTAAATAGCTGGAACTACAGGTGTGTGCCACGATACCCGGCTAATTTTTTTTATTTTCACATTTTATTTATTTGGTATAGACAGGTCTCACTAATGTTGCTTGGGCTGGTTTTGAACTCCTGGCCTCAAGAAATCCTCCTGCCTCAGCCTCCCAAAGTGCTAGGATTACAGCAATCTTTTTAGCCAAATATTCAGGCTCAACAGACCAAAACAAGCCATACTTGGCTTTAGATTCACCTAGGAGAGAGGATGAGAAACACGGTAAGCCACCAGCACAGCACCAGGTATTTCTTCCCTTTAGGAGTCAATCTACACAAATGTCTGGGAGCTATTCTTTTTGACCTGCAGTTGACAGCTCAAATAAGAGTATTAAGAATAAAAAAAAAAAAAAAAAGAGTATATAAGACTCAAGGAAAACAAAGAATATACAAGACTCAACAATAAGTGAATGTGGAGCTGCTCTGGCTTAGAATCCTCATATTCCAAATAGAAGCTAATACTTTTTGTGACAGCTCCTTAAGCACAGATCCTAGAATCACAGGGAATAAGCCCGATTAAAGTCTCTGCACTCAGGGAAGCATAAGGATATAGTTTCTGACCAGATATTTACAGTTCTCCCAGGTCAGATGCAATTTACCATTCAGGGATAATTTTTTTAAATCACAAGCAGTGCTGCTTATAACACAGTGGACATTCCACTACAGTCAGATTTTCAGGAGAACAGGTCTAAAAAAGTAACGGGTCCGAGGTCAATAGCTCAAGAAAAGGGTTTTTTTGTTTGTTTGTTTTGTTTTAAACCATTTACCTATATTACACAAAAAGAAAAAGAAACTGAGGAAACAGTGTTACCAACGATAGAAAAGAAGAAGAAATTTTAGGATCACAGACATAAACATCTGTTTGAAATCAACCAATGAACAAACAGTATGCTTTAGAAGCTTCTGCAAAAGGAAAAAACTAATCAGGAACTTCAAGAAAACGAAAAGCTGTCTAATAGGAAGCTACTTAATATGTTGAATAATTCTGAGCACTTGTAAGAAAATGTAATCTGTTTGATCAGAACAGCAGAATTCTTCGAGGAGGGGAACAAGTTTATTGACATAGCATAAGATTTCCCTAACTCTATAATATTTCCCTAACTCTAGATCCAACCAATCACTAGATCTGCTGTGAACAGTTTATACAATCATTATATTATAATGAGTTCTTAGTGTTTTTTCCCTTTTCAGGATCAATGTATAGTCCACACATAGATGATTTAAGTTATAGAACAAAAAATAAGTATCACAAACAATGTCAGTATGGTAAAACAGCTGATGGAAGATGGGAAGTGGAAAGGGAAAAATAGAGGGAAATGTAATGTACTATCTTCACCAAGGTAGTAAAGAGTCAAGAAATACTGTCTATAACTGATGGATCAAAAAATAGAGGTTTAAGTATATTGTTTAATTTTAAAAGATAAATACTAATAAAACTAAAACTAAAAACATAACAAAAATGAGGAGTGGTTAAGAGAACTAAATTTCTCATTTTTTTTAATAACAAGAAGTTAGTAAAGTTGATAAATTAATAAAAGAGGTGTGAATTTTTTTTTTTTTTTAAAGAGTGGCTAGTGTTCTATCTCCCAGGCTGGAGTGCAGTGGTGCCATCTCTGCTCACTGCAGCCTCTGCCTCCCTGGTTCAAGTGATTCTTCTGCCTCGATCTCCCGAGTGGCTGGGATTACGGGCGCCTGCCACCATGTCCGGCTAATTTTTGTATTTTTAGTAGAGACAGGTTTTCACCCAAAGCAAGCACCCAGCCTGCTTTTGACCATTTTTTTTTTTTTTTAAAGCTTGTCAACTATAAAAATATTTTGGCCGGGTGTGATGGCTCACTCCTGTAATCCCAGCACTTTGGGAGGTCGAGGCGGGTGGATCACCTGAGGTCAGGAGTTCAAGACCAGCCTGGCCAAGATGGTGAAACTCCGTCTCTACTAAAAATACAAAAATTAGCCAGGTGTGATAGTGGGCGCCTGTAATCCCAGCTACTTGGGAGACAGAGGCAGAAGAATTGCTTAAACCTAGGAGGCAGAGGCTGTAGTGAGCAGAGATCGTGCCACTGCACTCCAGCCTGAATGACAGAGTGAGACTCTCTCTCAAAA
>NW_016107339.1:7849413-7876700 GCF_001604975.1 Cebus imitator | reverse complement strand
TTCTAAGAAGTGGAACAAAAGATGGGAAGGTAAAATTTAGCTTTTTACTTACATCCTTCTGTATTTTTAAATTAACTTTCCGTGTTCACATTTTATAATTTATAGTTTAAAAACTGAAGTTAAAAACCAGTTTTATCAGATGAGAATACCTCCTAACAGAAGAAATAATTAAAAGGATTAAGAAAAAAAAATTTTAATAAAAAGAAAAAATAATTAAAAAAAACACTTTAGGGTTCAACAACTTAGAGGACAGCAGAGAAAAGAAAGTGACGATTAGAAAGTCAGGGCTTGCCGGGCGCGGTGGCTCACGCCTGTAATCCCAGCACTGTGGGAGGCCGAGGTGGGTGAATCATGAGGTCAAGAGATCAAGACCATCCTGGTCAACATGGTGAAACCCCGTCTCTACTAAAAATACAAAAAATTAGCTGGGCATGGTGGCATATGCCTTTAATCCCAGCTACTCAGTAGGCTGAGGCAGGAGAATTGCCTGAACCCAGGAGGCGGAGGTTGCAGTGAGCCGAGACCATGCCATTGCACTCCAGCCTGGGTAACAAGAGTGAAACTTCATCTCAAAAAAAATAAATAAATAAATAAAAATAAAAAGAAAGTCAGGGCTTTTGGCTGGGCACAATGGCTCATACCTGTAATCCCAGCAATTTGGGAGGCTGAGGTGAGTGGATCACCTGAGGTCAGGAGTTCAAGACCAGCCTGGCCAACATGGTGAAACCCCATCTCTACTAAAAAAACAAAAAATTAGCTGAGCGTGGTAGCATGTGCCTGTAATCCCAGCTAGTTGGAAGGCTGAGGCCAGAGAATCACTGGGAGGCGGAGGCTGCGGTGAGCCAAGGTTGTGCCACTGGACTCCAGCCTGGGCGGCAGATCGAGACTCCATCTCTAAATGAATGAATGAATGAATTAAATAAATAAATAAATAGCTTTTTAAAAAAAGGGAACCAGTCAAAGGATACAGGATTAGGTTATATAAAGAAAGAGGGGTAAAATGTAATTAAAAAAAATTAGTTACTATAAAAATACAGTTATCTGTAATAGAAAATGACTGCTTATCCTGAAAACAAGAGAAGCTCCAACTATAGCAGACTTATGAGAGCTCTGAAGGAAAATATCCCACGCCTGGAGCAGAGAGACTAACAAGAGACATTGGAGAATCTCATTCCCCAGGGACTTTTTGGAGGACAGCAAAAATCTATGTTCTGTTTTCTTGACTAGGTAGAATGCTATCAAGTGGTGGAGCTATGATCTTTTCAAGGACTCCATATAATTTCATTTATAAACTCATGAACTCTATTTCAATAAAGAGCAGACTATAATTCTTGAAACTATAATAGAGTCCTCTCTTGAGGTCTGCTCTGTAGCATATTAGTTAAAAAGAAAAACCTTTTGCCTTTTACCATTTGCATGTTTTCTATATTTCTTAAGGCCTAACTTGAAAAGGGGAAGTACAATACATTCGAGTTACACTCATAAACATCAAATCATAACCTCTGGTTCCACTGATTCTTAGAGGGTTAACAGGCATTTGCCTTCTTATTACTACATTTGTTCTTCTAATGTATTACTTATTTATTAATTTGTAAAACACTGTTATTGCATCTAAGTGCTAAAATACAAACTTAAAAACATAAAAATTATTTAAATCCACCAATGAAAACAAAAAATTTAAAAAGGGAAAAAGATGTTAACTTAATGCAAAGCTACTAGAAGAGGATCTAGTAAGTGAACAAGACTTTGAAACCAAAAAAGTCCCATTTAACTAAATACAAAACGAATATGACATGTACCTGGTCAACAGTTAGTCAACCAGCCCTTGTTAAAAACCCACACTGTGGGGGGGGCCCAGTGGCTCACACCTGTAATCCCAGCACTTTGGGAGGCAGAGGTGGGCGGATTACCTGAGGTCAGGAATTCAAGACGAGCCTGGCCAACATGGTGAAACCCTGTCTCTACTAAAAATATAAAAATTAGCCTGGTGCAGTGGCACACACCTGTAATCCCAGCTACTCGGGGGGCTGAGGCAGGAGAATCACTTGAACCTGGGAGGCAGAGGTTACAGTGAACTAAGGTGATGCCACTGCCCTCCAGCCTGGGTGACAAAGTAAGATTCCATCTCAAAAAAAAAAAAAGCCCACACTGTATAGGTACCTTTGTGTTAGACTGTTTTCACACTACTATAAAGAAATATCTGAGACTGGGTAACTTACAAACAAGAGTTTTAATTGACTCACAGTTCCACATGGCTGGAGAGGCCTCAGGAAACTTACAGTCATGGCAGAAGGCTAAGGGTAAGCAAGGATCTTTTTCACAAGGCAGCAGGAGAGAGAAAAATGAAGAACTTCCAAAACTTATACCACCACCAGATCTCATGAGAACTCACTCACTAACACGAGGACAGCATGTGGGAAATTGCCCCAAGATCCAGTCACCTCCCTCAACACGTGGGGATTACAGGTCTCTCCCTCGGCATGTGGGGATTATAATTTGAGATGAGATTTTGGTGGGGACACAGAGCCAAACCATGTCAGCCTTTAACAGAGGGACATAAACAAGAAGAGGAATCCAGTTTACAACATGAAATGACAAAAGAGATGGATGGCAGTAACCAGTAAGACATGTACAAGATGACAAGCTTTGAGGAAACACAAGGTCTGGTCTGAGAGCTATGGACCTAATAAGCAAAGACTGGAAAGACAAATGCACAGTTAGTTGTTCATGGGCCGTGGAGGCCTTCCTGTCATATAAAAAGGGTTCCAGGAGCTTGGAATAAGCTAACCACTTTGTTTCCCCCTTTTCATCATCTAGGTTAGTATAGTCCTCTTTAGTAGTGTTTTGAGTCCTGAGAAGCAATGTTGTATAGTGGCAAGAGCCTGGGTTTAAATCTTACCTCTGCTTCTGGAAGAAGAGGCTGAGATGGTAACAAGATCTGTGCTCCACTGGGAAGTGGCCACCCAGGTAGGAACTGACTAAATTTCCCGGTCATTAGCATCTAGTATGGCAATGTGACTAGTTCATCTCAGTGGCATGTGAGTGGAAGGCACGTATGCTACTCCCAGAGCAAGGCTTTTCAGAACTAGGTGTACCTTCTCTGTTCTTTCTCCTGCCAGCTAAACGTGGCTGATGCTGAAAAGGACCTAGATGGCAGAACCACAAGAAAGAAGCTGCCTGAGTTCCTCAGTCACATTTGGGAAATTCACTTAACTAGAATACCCACACTGACTGTCCCATGACTAAGAAATAAATTATTGTGTTAAGCCACTGAAATACTGAAGCTTATTTGTTACAGTAGCGAGTTAACATAACCTATATATATATATATGCTGGTAATTACTACAATAGTAATGGTGATGGTGTCAGACATTGCATCAAACAATCCATCGGTAATACTGTTAAGAAATCTTGGCCCAGCCTAGGCAATATGGTGAGGTGCCATGTCTACAGAAAAAAAAAAAAAAAAAACTAGCTGGCCATGGTGGCACACATCTATAGTCCCGGTTACTCGGGAGACTGAGCTGGGAGGATGGCTTGAGCCCAGGAATTTGAGGTTACAGTGAGCCTTGATCAGACCACCGCACTCCAGTCTGGGCAACAGAGTGAGACCCTGTCCCCACCCCAAGTAAGCACACAAAAAGATGCTCAACACCATTAGCCCTGAGGGAAATGCACATGAAAACCGTAATGATATGCTATTCCATCCCCACTAGGATGGCTATGGTCAAAAAGATGGGCAATAGCAAGTGCTTGTGAGAATGCAGAAAAATGCGAACCCTCAAACATTGCTGGTGGGAATGTAAAATGGTACAGCTGCTGTGAACAATTCTGGCAGCTCCTCAGAAAGTTAAACACAGTTATCCTATGACCCAGCAATTCTACTCTCAGGTATATATCCAAAGAAATTGAAAATATATGTTCACATAAAAATGTGTACAGGAATGTTCATAGCAGCATTATTCATAACAGGCAAGAAATGAAAACAATTCAAATGTTTATCCACTGGAGAACGGATAAACAAAGTGTGGTATATGCATACAATGGAATACTATTCAGCCATAAAAAGAAATGAAATTCGGATATATGCTATAACATGAATGAACCTTGAAAACATTATGCTAAGTGAATGAAGCAAGGAACAAAAGGTCACATACTATATGATTTCATTTATATGAAATGTCCACAGTACGCAGATCCATAAAGAAAAGGCAGAAAGTAGATTATTGGATGCTGGGGCTGGGAGAGTTGGAGGGAAATAGTGAGTGACTGTTCATGGGGAAGATGTTTCTTTTTGGAGTGATAAAAATGTTCTGGAACATTGGATAGCAGTGATGGCTGTACAATGCTGTGAATATACTAAAAACCCCTCAATTATATACTTTAAAAGGGTGAATTTTATGGTATGTGAATTATATCTCAATTTAAAAAGGAAAAGAGAAGTCCATTTGCTCCACCTTGTCTCTTAGAGATTCTGGCTCTACACAAAGAGGCACTGAGCTCTTTTCATGTACCATGATTCCAGGCTGCTCAGAACCCACAGACTCCTTCTTCCTATCTTCTGCTGAAAGCAGACAAGTCCAAACAGCCCCAATGCCATATGCATTAAGTGCCTGTGTTTGCCTGTGGAGAAATAAGGCACAGGGCTTTCCTTAGTTTGAGTAACAGCATAGTTAACACTGAGCTGAGACAAATATTGACGCTAGCTCTGAGAATGCTATGAGGGTGGGGAATAGGATAGAGCCCCATAATAACTACTAAAGTATGCACTGCTTCAGCAAAGTTCTCTAAGGGAGAAAACAATCTTAAAATAGTAGTGTGAGATGTGGTGCGGCGGGAGGGAGGGGGTCTGAGAGAGGATTGCATAAGGAAAGTATCTTTCTTTTCCCTATTAAGGTACACATGTCATTTTCAAAAGTGTGAGTCAAATTCACACCACAGAATAGAGAAACCTTGTTTGGTGATACCAAGTAAATTTCATGTAAGTATTTAATAGTCAAAACTGAAGAGAAGATCACTGGAGTATGTTTTCAACCTGGAAATAAGAATGTAATTTGGTGATTCTATGAATCTTCTTTGGAACCTCTGAAGCCACTGCGAAGATTGTATTTTTGATAGGAATCAATTCCTAAAAAGACACAACTTACTTGCAGGAGACTTTAGTTCTGTCAGCAACCATGGTCCACTGTTGCTGGTTGGTAGAAACCTCAACGTAGTAGCTATAGCTTCGATCGTCACAATCCCAAAGCAGTAACCTGAACAAAGGGGAAAAAAATAAAATTGCTGGAAACATTCTACCTGGTTGTTTCCTTAGGCTGTGGGCATCTCCCTCCCACCCACCTCCTTTGTCCAGCACATTTCTAGGACTGGACAAAGTAGTGAATCCCAACAAAAGCATGAGGAGAACAGGCAGAGTCGTTCTGCAGTGAGAGGCTTTTGATCTTTAGTTTTTTTCACAAGTCACCTAAGCTCAGGCAGCCTCTGCCCGGCTGATGGCAAAGTTCTTCAGACTGGTTTAGGAGAAAGAAGATGTCCCCAGATCACCTTTCTAGCTTCTTCTAGGTCTCCTCTCCAGTTGGCTTGGCTGACCACTGCTCATGGGAGAATATGTAATTTCTAATTGATTTTTATTTTTTATTTTTATTCTTAGAGGCAAGGTGTTTCTCTGTCATCCTGACTGGAGTGCAGTGCTGTAATCATAGTTCACTGGAGCCTCCAACTCCTAGGCTCAAGTGATCCTCCCACCTCAGCCTCCTGAGTAGCTGGGACTACTGGTGCACACTATTTTTTTTTTTTTTTTTTTTGGTAGAGGTACAGTCTCACTATGTTGCCCAGGCAGGTCCTGAATTCCTGGCCTCAAGTGATTCTCCTACCTTTGCCTCCAAAAGTGCTGAGATTATAGGTGTGAGCCACCATGCCCAGCCTAATCAATTTTTTTTTTTTGAGACAAGTTCTCACTCTGCTGCCCAGACTGGAATGCAGTGGTGTGATCACAGCTTACTGTAGCCTTCAACTCCTGGGCTCAAGTGATCCTTCTGCCTTAGCCCCACAGGTAGTTATGGTTACAGGCATGTGCCACCATGCCTGGCTATTTTTAAATTTTATGTAGAGATAGGGTCTTGCTATGTTGCCCAGGCTGGTCTCAAATTTCTAGCCTCAAGTGATTCCCCCCACCTCAGCCTCCCAAAGTGCTAGGATTACAGGTGTGAGCCACTGTGCTGGTCTAATTAATTTTTCTTATAGTATTTTCTAATTGGTGATAGGCCCATGACCTTTATTATTATGTTTTATCTTCTTTCTTATTCTCACCTGGATTTTTACAGAGCTGTAGTAGGGTTATCTGATTTGGAGATATAGGCAAATACACACTCATTTGCAAAACTTTCATTATTTAGAAATCGATTATCTTGGTCCTGTTCTTATGCCCCTTTTCTGCACAGATAGGAACTTAACCATTAACTGTGTAATTTCATTTACATGAAGCTCAAAGCAATTTATCTGTTGGTGACAGGAATCAGAATAGTGGTTAGCTCTGGGAGAGGTATTGACTAGGAAAGGGTAAAAGGGAACTTTCTAGAATCCTGGAAAAGTGCTAATTTTGATCTGAGTGATAGTTACATGGGTATATATGCATGTAAATATTAGTTGAGCTATTCATAAAAGATCTGTTCACTCTGTGTGTGTTATTCCTCAATTTAAAAAATAATTTTAAAAAAGAATCTGGCAGGACATGGTGGCTCATGTCTGTAATCCTAGCACTTTGCGAGGCCGAGGCAGGTGGATTGCCTGAGCTCGAGACCAGCCTGGGCAACACGGCGAAATCTCGACTCTACTAAAATACAAAAAATTAGCCGGGCATGGAGTTGTGCACCTGTAATCCCAGCTACTTGAGAGGCTGAAGCAGGAGAATTGCTAGAACCTGGGAGGCAGAAGTTGCAGTGAGCCGAAATCGCACCACTGCATTCCAGTTTGGGCCACAGAGCAAGACTCTGCCTCTTAAAAAAAGAAAAAGAATCTGAGCATTACAATACAGGATTAGTATTTTGCTTCTGACAGTGCCACAGGGGAGACAGATATTGTTTTCTATTATTTCAGCCTTAAAAGCCCTTCCTATACAAACTATGAATCTTATTGCTTTATAGTTGGTCAGGTGTGTTTGCTTCCTCTACCAGGGGCATAGATAGTGAGCTACTTGAAGGCAGTGCCTATGTCTTACTGATTTTTTCTACACCATTGACATAATGTCTCACATGGAGCTTAAACTCAGTCAGTGCTTGCCAAGCAAATACATTCTTTGTAACAACACCAGTAATAATGATCATGATGGCCAATATTTCTTTAATGTTTACTCTATATCAGGCCCTATGTTAAGTTCTCTATACAATTTGTCTTATTAAAATCCTTCTAAATATTCTCTTAGCAAGCACTATCACCCTTAGGAAATTACAGACGTTGAAAGTGAGGATTAAAGCTTCTTAAGTAACTTTTCTAAACTCATACAGTAACTGAGTGGTGGAAATGATACAAGGTTCTAGGCTGGTACCTTCACCAAAAGCCCATTTCTGTAATCCCACTGCCAAATGTTTCCATTACTCTCACTTTATATATCTGGTTCATAATTTACAGCCTCTAGCCTACCACTCTATAAAAGTCATCTGTATTATTTTTCCTTAATCTTATGATTATAATCAGTGAAAATCCTCTGCACAACAAATTTAGTTTAGTGTCACATATAAAGCTATTACCGAGGACTAGGATTGCCTGTATTTCCTGTTTTCCTTTACTCTTGTCTGTTTGTGTGTGGCGGCGGGGAGCTTGGGGGGACAGCTTCTTACTCTGTTGCTCAGGCTGGAGTGTAGTGGTGCAATCATAGCTCACTGCAGCCTCAAACTCCTGGGCTGAAGCAATCCTCCTGCTCAGCCTCCCAAGTAGCTGGGATTACCACATCCAGGTAATTAAACAAACAAACAAACAAAAAAACAAAAAAACAGATTATTTTGTAGAGATAGGGTCTCACTGTATTGGCCAGGCGAGGTCAAACACGTGGCCCCCATCTACCCTCTTGCCTGGCCTCCTAAAGGTCTTGCCTTACCTTTCATTCTTTATTTTCTATTGTAATTCTGTTCGCAATCAGTTACTAAACCCATGCTACCTAGTATTTTTGAACTCATCTTGTAAGTAGAGAAAACTGTTAAATGTGTTTGGAAGGCATACACAGATGATATCTACTGATTCCCATTAATACGCCTTAGTGTTTAATCTCTTCTCTCAAAGTACCCTGAATGAATCACAAAGGATGCCACTCTGTTGTTCTTAAGTGTCCCAAAATTCTATTTAGATTACACTAATTTGCTTATAAGAAAGTGAATCATTTCCTTCATTAGTCATTTCCTCGAATATTATCCTAGTCTCTTAGCATTTTTATGCAGTTAGCCTATGCTAATTTATATTTATTTTGAGTAACATTTAAAAGGTATTTTTTGCTTCTATGTTCGGCTCTCATTTTGATTATAAGAACTTTAGAAAGACATTTGATCTTTCTCTTTTTAAAAACTCTGCTTCAGACACGTGGGTTCTGTTCATGGCATATGTTCCATACATGTTCTGGACTGAAATCATTCGTAACTCTGACACAGTAGACTAAAACTAGGGGTTAAAGGTCCAATCAATTAAGCATTCTCTTCATTTAGCAGCTCTGGTAGTAACAGGTTTGTTGGAAGATAACGTTGAGATTATTTTCCCCAATAGAATTTTTAATTATTTATGGAGAGCCAGGTTTATCATAATCCCTATCCTTCTAGGTAATCATAAACTAGTGTTTCTACAGAGGATCGAAATGAAAACAGTCAGTACCTTTTGGGATAGAACCTAACCAGATCTGAAAATATTTTATGGAAAATGACTGCGTTGAGGATATAGGATATGGAGAAGATTAAAAACGGAAGACAAATTATGAGTATCATAAATACTCTAGTAGATATTCTTGGAGTGATAAAATATTTGAGAAAAATTTTAAGTTGTATATATATATCATGCTCTATAAGAAGCTTATTCTATAAAAGTCCTCTAATTTGTTTCAAGGCAAATTATAATTTTACAATGAAGATAATCTGAAATTCCAGTAACTTTTAAAACATAAACACACGCTTTTTCGCAACGGGTTTGCCGCCAGAACATAGGTGTCGTGTTCATTGCAGCACTGTTTACAATAGCAAAGACCTGGAACCAACCCAAATGCCCATCGACCATAGACTGGATAGGGAAAATGTGGCACATATACACCATGGAATATTATGCAGCCATCAAAAACGATGAGTTTGTGTCCTTTGTAGGGACATGGATGAACCTGGAAACCATCATCCTCAGCAAACTGACAGAAGAGCAGAAGATCAAACACCGCATGTTCTCACTCATAGGCGGGTGTTGAACAATGAGAACACATGGACACAGGGAGGGGAGCACTACACACTGGGGTCAGTTGGGGGGAAATAGGGGAGAGACGGTGGGGGGTGGGGAGCTGGGGAGAGACAGCAAGGGGAGAAATGCCAGATGTAGGTGATGGGGAGGAAGGCAGCAAACCACATTGCCACGTGTGTACCTATGCAACAATTTTGCATGTTCTTCACATGTACCCCAAAACCTAAAAGGCAATAAAATAAATAAATGGGGGGAAAAAACAAAAATGAAAACTTATACAATCATTTCCCTTGGGGACAGAGTCATGGACTCTATCATTCCCTGGGAATAACTTTAACTGGAAGCGATTTCAAGAATCCAACTAAAGCAGAGAAGAGAGTAAAAAATGCCACATTAAAAAAACAACTATTTTATATTCTCAGAAGAAAGAAAATGTATGAAAGCCCTCATGTTTTACTATTAATCTAATTTTTCCACATTTATCTATTTTGTCTTCAAAAGAAAGAATAAACTTCACATATTTTCTTTATAAAAAAAAAAACAACATAAACACACAGTGCATATGGTTTGTAACTTGCTACTTTTGCTTAATGGTCTGTTATGAATATCTTTTTGTATCATCAAATATTCTTCTATATCATATGTACTGACTTCATAGTATTTCACTGTAAAGATGTTCCATACTTCAATCAATCTCTTACTATTAGACACTTAAATAGTTGATAATAGTTCACTGTTATGAAAATTCTTTTTTTTTTTTTCCTTTGGAAACAGGGTTTTGCTCTGTTGCCCAGGCTGGAGAATGCAGTGGCGCAGTTGTAGCTCACTGCAGCCTTGATTTCATGAGCTCAAGTGATCCTTCTGCCTCAGCCTCCTGAGTAGTTAGGACTACAGGTGCATACCACCATGCCGAGCTGATATTTACAAAAAAAATTTTTTTTGTTGCCTAGGCTAGTCTCCAACTCCTGGCCTTAAGCAATACCTCCACCTCAACTTCCCAGTGTTGGGATTAAAGGCATGAGGCACTGAGTCCAGCCTATTATGAAAATTTTGTGATAAACATTCTTAAGCTAAATCTATGATTATTGTTTTGAATAATTCTGTAAGTGAAACTCCTGGAGCAGGGCATATGAACACTTTGAGGCTTTGATATATATCACAAAATAGCTGTAGACTTCTTCTATTCCCCCAACCCCAAGCAAAAATCTATACCAATTTATATAACACTACCAGCATTGTATAACAAATACCTGTTTCTGTGCATCATCACCAATATTATATATTACGTTTAAAAACACTATTAATTTGATAGCTGAAGTATCTCATTAATCTGCAATTTTTAACTTATTGAGCTTGAGCATTTTACCCATTTTCTACTTAAATTTATCTTTTTGTTAATGACTTACAAAATGCCCTCTATATTTAAAGGATATTAATCCACTGCCTATCATAGTTTGCAGGCTGAAGGTATTAATTTTTATTAGCCTAGTCTATCGATCTTTACCTCAATAATATCTCCTGGCCTAAATTCTTTTTCTTCTGAACAGCAGCCAAGTGCTCACAGTGGTTGAGACATCCCCTCTCTATTCCTCTATTAAGAGTCCCTAGGGACTGGAGATGTGGGGTCATGGTGACTCCTGAGTGGAAAAGGGACACTGATGGATCTCAGGTCATTGAGCCTAGGGCTCAGACTCAACCTACACGCTGAAGTTTTAAAAAGGACTTCTAACTCATGCGCCAGGATGCACATTTGCTTGGAATTTAGGCTTCGCCAGGAATTAAATCCCTTTGTTGATTTGATTGAAAAAAGCAACTGCAGCTGAAGAACACTAAAGAAAAAATTGATACAATCTCTGCTTTTCTATTGAGAGGAATTTTATTCTACCAACTCCCTTCACTTCTTTGGCTGCCTGAAAAGTATATTCTTCTGTCTTTGTGCCTGCGACAACACAGAGCTATTTCTGACTTGTAAACTAGCTGGGAATGTTTGCATAGTGAGCTTGCTTCGCCCAGGACAGACATTCTCTATGACCTTAACTGAGATGAGCTCCTTAAACACATAGCACACAACCACCCATAGATCAGAAGCCAGTTTCAAAAGGGGCTGAATAAAGGAAGTTGCTGGCCAAGATTTATTGATGCAGATCAGGTCGGTGTTTAGCTGTTGCCACAACCTCTCTAAGTAATGAGCACAGCATGAAATGCCTGGTGGTATTATATATGTTGTTTCCTCCATCTTCCCTTATTCTCATTGTGAAGTTTCCCTAAAAGCAGTGAAGTGCTGGGCTTTTTTTTTTTTTTTAATTGATTAGCAGATGTGATTTTGCTTACATCTTCCATAAATGCTCTGGCTGACTGCATCACATTGATTACCAGGGGTTCAGTTTACAGCAACTAATTGCCCTCCTTGCTGGTGTTTTGATACAAAATTCAATAGCGAATATGTTTTCAAAACTCTTGTCTTTGTGGCTTGAGTCAGAAGTGACACAAGGCAAACCCAGTGGACTGAGTTTTCCAGTCTTTAAAACAGTTGCTCTCTCAACAGTCTGTGAAGAAAGATCCAAATTGTAGCATTTTAATTGGAAAGTCTGCATTATGCATGTGATGACAATTTATACAGCTATTCTTTGTTAAGGATCCTTTAAGTTCTTCAGAAATAATTGTCTTCCATTCAACAATTCAAAACATATTTACTCAGTAACTACTAAGTAACATTAGGCAAATCACTTAACTTACGTATACTTTGGTTTCATCCTTTGTGACATTAAATGTCGAGATTTGATGGCTTCTCAGCAGTCTTCCAGCTCTAACATGTAATAATTCTGTTACAGCATATGTAGAGGTTTTTTGGGTATGTCTGTACATTACACAGTAACTCCTGTCTTTGACAGCTGTTTGTCCAGTCCAACCTCAAGGTGGATGTGGGAGGTTCCTGAGCTCAGTTTATCCTCTGAATTTGCTGCATCCTAGGAAGCTGCTCAATTCATGCTGGGCTAATCAGGTTTCCTTTCTAGAAAATTTAGAATTATGTGAGATTCTAGCTTAATGTAGCCGTTCGCTTAAAATGAGATGATGAAAATACAGGCATTCTGGGGTGACCCTCTTTGATCACAGGTGTACAGAAGCAGAGAGACATCTGCAATGAGAAGCAGAGACCATAGGCTGTGCAGCCCGGGGAGGGCTGCCTGGGGTGCTGACAGATCAGATTCCAATGTCTGGTTTCAGAACCTACAGGGCCCACTGAGTTTCCGCCCTAGTTGTCCATGAGAGATCTTCTAGTCACTTAAATAAAGTCCCCATTTGTGGCTTAAGCTATCTTTTACTTGGTTTCTGTTACTTGGAACTAAAAGGGCCAAAGATAAGCTCCTAGCGGAGGGAACTAGAGAGAAAAGGTATTCACCAAGAGCAGATGTTACAGCAATGAGGATGGAAGTGGTATCATTATGGCTATAGGACCAGAGGGACAACGAGGTAAAGAGCAGGGATGGTGGGAACGCTCCCTTATGATGGCAGTCTTTTCATTCAAGTATGAAAGAAGATTCTATGTAGAAGCTGAGAGTGGTAAGACCGCGGTGCGCGGTGGCAAAGCAAAACAGGCTTTGGAGTGGCTCAGTGGCATCAGTGGACATGCAGGAAGAGAGCCTTGCAAAGACAGAACAGTCAGTGTAGTTTACAACTCTCTGAGCAGTGGCACGGGGGAAGCAGAGCCAACAGTGACAAGGAGGATACAGGCCAGGGTCAGGGAATGAAGGGCCAGGAAAAGTAATGACCACTTGTAGGCTGTGGAGGAGGTAAGTGGGATCAGAGATGGTAGACTAACGTTCAGAACAGAGAGGGACTAGAGGTCAGGATGCAAAGAACAGATGCGACAGCTGTAAAGCTGAGGGACAAAGGTAAGGTGTTGTGGTGACAAAGGGAAACTTCAGCACTTTCACCTTATTCAGAAAAGTCCAGTTCCTGCTCCTCTGGATGAGAAACAGAAAGACAACACGGTAGGGGCTCTATTCTAATCTCTGCTACTGAGAGGCAGGAGGGAGCCTGTAACAGCTGCCACAAGGAATGACTACAGCTTCAGAGAAACAACTTTACTGGTGAGAAAGAGTGACTTTCCCAAAGATGAGAGGGCTCCTTATTGTCAGCTGTCAAGGGTTCGATGATGTAGCTTCACCCTCAGGTGGGGAGCAAGGTCCAGCTGAGAAGAACTGCGGGAGGACACTGAGTCCAAAATGAGATTCTCAGCAGGAGCCTACAGCCCAGTAACAATGTTTTCTCAAAAGTGTGTGAAGTAGACCAGGCGGCTGCCCTGCAGATTCCAGACATGAGAACTCCTGAGGTGCTGCCACCACAGGGGCCTGCCTCTGCATGGGCCACGACCTTCCAGGGCAAAGGGAACGCCAGTGTCCCACCAGCAGAAGAAGGGAAAAACCGGCTGCTCATCAGATGGAGTGGGTTCTTGGGAAGTGCGTTAGTCAAAGGACATCAGAGAGTCTACCTCCTGTCTCCTAGTGTTTAATCTCTCACAGCTGGGACGTGGAGGGTGATTTCTCTAACAGGGGAGGAAACAATGGCACTGGCTAACAATATTCTCTTGCAGCTAGCCAGGGAAAAGGCAAGCAGAAGCTCTTGGTTGTCTGCTATATGTAGTTTCCCTGTTTAGCCAAC
This sequence comes from Cebus imitator, assembly GCF_001604975.1. Classification (NCBI taxonomy): domain Eukaryota; kingdom Metazoa; phylum Chordata; class Mammalia; order Primates; family Cebidae; genus Cebus; species Cebus imitator. The sequence continues at coordinate 7,862,621 of NW_016107339.1, read as the reverse complement.
TGAAGCCCAGGAGTACAAACGTGAGGAGGTGGCAAAGTATACACTTTGGCTCCACTGTGTCGGCTGACTCATCAAGAAAGGGGGAAATTTAAGGATGGATTTTCTTTCTCATCAAATCTTATATTTGATATAGTATAATCAATTCATTTATTTAAAGCCCACACACCATGAGAGATATGGTATAATCTATCTGAAAGTGGAAAAATATCAGTGGAGAATCTACCTGGAGGATGTAACTATGGATAGCCAGATGGGGCAAAGCTTTGCAAAACATGGAGCCAACACAAAACTACCAACCTTTTTTTTTTTTTTTTCCTTTTCTTTAGATAGAGTCTCAATCTGTTGCCAAGGCTAGAGTTCAGTGGTGCAATCTCGGGCATGCCACCATGCCCGGCTAATTTTTTTGTAGAGAAGGGGATTTGCCAAGTTGCCCAGTCTGGTCTCAAACTCCTGAGCTCTAGTGACCTGCCTGCCTCAGCCTTCCACGGTGCTGGGAGTACAGGCGTGAGCCACCACACCTGGCTAAAACTACCAACTTTTTTTTTTCTGAGATGGAATTTCACTCTTGTTGCCCCAGCTGGAATGCAATGGCACAATCTCGGCTCACTGCAACCTCCACCTCCCAGGTTCACGCGATTCTCCTGCCTCAGCCTCCTGAGTAGCTGTGATGACAAGAATGTGCCACTAGGACCGGCTAATTTTGTATTTTTAGTAGAGACGGGGCTTCGCCATGTTGGTCAGGCCAGTCTTGAACTCCTGGTCTCAGGAGAGTGATCCACCTGCCTTGGCTTCCCAAAGTGTTGGGATTACAGGCGTGAGCTACAATGCCTGGCCCCAAGCTACCAATTTTTAACAGCTAACTAAGACTATCTTTTCAGTTCTTAGAGGGATTAAGTTTTTAATTTCAAGTTTTAGGTGAAAGCTAACACTACATCACCAAATAGCATGGCTACAGCTGCATATTCATTAGATACTGAGTGTGGAATGAATGGTGAACAATTAATCATAGTCCCACCTCACATTCACACAGACCTCACTAGTTTCAAAATGTTTTTGCATACATTATCACATTTGAAAAAAAAAAACAATTTATAATCAGCACACTTCCTGCTTTCAATGCAAATCTATTTTTCTAAGTTTCCTGCTTAATTTTCTTACATGGGCTAAACACTGCCCAAGCAATCTTTCACAGATTATTTAATCACTTGACAAACTCTTTTTTTTTCTTTTAACAAATAAGTTTTGCCTCAGGCTTACGATATAGACTTCATACTACACAGTCCAATTTAATGAAAATTCTCAGCTGGGCACGGTGGCTCATGCCTGTAATCCCAGCACTTTGGGAGGCCCAGGCAGGTGGATCACCTAAGGTCAGGAGTTCAAGACCAGTCTGGCCAACATGGCAAAACCCCGTCTCTATTAAAAATACAAAAAATAGCTGGGTGTGGTGGTGGGCACCTGTAATCCCAGCTACTCAGGAAGCTGAGGCAGGAGAATCGGTTGAACCGAGAGAGAGAGAGAGAGAGAAAGAGAGAGAGGGAAATTTCAACGTGGAAATATGATAAAAATTTGTCCAGGCCAAACAGTTCTTGAGAAGGAAAGCATTCTCATATTTTGCAAAGTGACTGTAATATAGCCCCTTCCTTAAGCAAAATGTTGGCATCAAAAATATTGGGAACCCTTCGAATGGTATGACTTCTTTTTTAAATTTTGCAGTGATGATGCAAAGGCGAGTCTTATGATATTTTAATAGGTGAAGTCACAATATGTTACAGAGCTTTTGGGCACTGCAGTGACATGCTAGGCAGATATGCAGCTTTTACCGATCTTCCCTGTGTTTAAATTTGGCATCACCAATTTCCCTCTCCACAGCAAGGCCATCTGCCTTGATCCTAGCAGCTTGCTCCTCCATGATGAGCACATACAATCAGTGAGATCAGCCTGATTTGGCTCACCAGCAGGATTAGAAAAGGATGTGTAGGCCGGGCGCGGTGGCTCACGCCTGTAATCCCAGCACTTTGGGAGGCCGAGGCGGGTGGATCACGAGGTCAAGAGATCGAGACCATCCTGGTCAACATGGTGAAACCCCGTCTCTACTAAAAATACAAAAACATTAGCTGGGCGTGGTGGTGTGTGCCTGTAATCCCAGCTACTGAGGAGGCTGAGGCAGGAGAATTGCCTGAACCCAGGAGGGGGAGGTTGCGGTGAGCCGAGATCGCGCCATTGCACTCTAGCCTGGGTAACATGAGTGAAACTCCGTCTCAAAAAAAAAAAAAAGAAAAAGAAAAAAAATCTCTAGCTGAAATCTCTATGTAAATAAGCCTTGACCTCACAACTAGATGTCGGTCCTTAATCTTCAACTGGAAGTTAATTGCTATCACTTTAAACAACCTGAAAAGAAACTTACCTTCTAGTTATAATTCCCTTTCCATTATTTCAGGATTCTTCCAATCTCACAGGCAGACATCGTGTTTGAGATTTTTCTCCCTCTTAGCAGCTAGAGCTATTCTGTTAACAACCAGTATAAAGGAAAGGCTTTGAAGCCAGACTAATGGGAGTTCAAATACTTGCTTAATTAAAAATGGACATTGGGTAAATTACTTAACCCCTCCGTTCCTCAAATCCCTTGTCTGTGTAACTGAGAACTAGCTCACAGGGATCTGCTATGAGGATAAAATTATATAATGAGATACAGAAATTAACTAGCATTTCTTCTGACAACCCAAAACAAGAGGTTCTCTCTGAACTATCCAAAAGAAATTATGTATAAGTAAAGGTCAAAAAAATGTGAGTATATTAAAATTACAAATAAAACCATTAAAGTAAATTTAAAAATAAAACCTAAAAAATTGAGAGGGAAAAGTAAGGATTCTTTTATTTATAAGTTATACTAAATAGAAAGAGGTATAGGCTGGGCGCAGCAGCTCACACCTGTAATCCCAACACTGGGAGGGAGAAGTGGGTAGATCACCTGAGGTCAGGAGTTCAAGACCAGCCTGACCAACAAGGGCGAAACCCCATCTCTACTAAAAATACAAAAATTAGCTGGGCATGATGGCAGGCACCTGTAATCCCAGCTACTTGGGAGGCAGAGGTTGCAGTGAGCTGAGATCACTCCACTGAACTCCAGCCTAGACGACAGAGTAAGACTCCATCTCAAAAAGAAAAAAAAAAGAGTAATGGAGATATAAGCATTGTATTCAGAGTTGGATGGTCAACAACCAGAAAATTAAAAAGAAGGATGTTAAGAAATCTAGTTTTCTGAGGAATAAGGCTGGGAGTAGAAGAAAGAAGCAGAGACTTTTCATTTTAAACTCTTCTGTAGCTTTTGAATTTCATTTTCCTGCCTAGATACTGCTTTAAAAACAGCTGGTAATTTTAAGTGGCAAAGATTAAAATTTGACATGAAACTTCATGTATGTGTACTTGTATATGTTCATATAGTGATATAACAAAAATAAGAATGTACTGTATTCTTTTACAATCAGTTGTTCCCAGTTAATATTTCAATTTTTAAAATATATCCTATATAAATCAAAAGGTAAATGGATAGATGGATAGGTAAATGAATGAAGACTCCCAATGTTAATAGTGATCTTTTCTGATAGTGATATTATAACCTTTTTTTTTCCATCTTAATATTTTCTACATTTTCAAAAATCCATATTAAACTTATAATCAGAAAAAAAAAAAAGGCTTTTTCTAAAACAGATTAAATCAAACTAAAAATCATGTTCCTAGAGAAAATATAAATGAAATACCAAGGTTCCTGGCATAGAGCGTTTCCCTTCACCCCTTTGCCGTCATTTCTTTCTCTGAACTACCTCTGGGATGTTGGCCCTTCCACTTCATCTCCCCTCCCTCATTTAATTTAGGAGAGTTCACCCCTCTGCCTCATACCTAATGTCATTTCAAAAGCTTCTCAACCTGACTCTCTATCACTAATGACTTACCTGTCTAATCCACCCACCACAATAAAAATACAGAATTAATGTTAAACATCACTTTGTTCAACCGGATCAGTCCCCTACTTAAGAAAGCACACAGACCTTCTTCTGCTCCATATTTTGGTTAAAACCTCTCTGGCTTAGTTCTCATAGCTGTTAGTCCATAACCTGGTGCTCCCCAACTCTGAAGGCTTTTGTCCCCCTTCCTCCTTGAAGTACACTGTAGGCTTTGGCCACCTGACCTTCCCTGGCCCTATCTTGTACTCTCCCATGCTTTCCCATCTTTTCCTCATTGGGAAAGCCTAATAATTCAACCTTCCAATTCCAGCGCCACTTCTATTCTTCCCCAGAGCCTTCCAAGATGATTTCATCTTCCTTTCTGTAACTCCAACTGACCTCAGTCAGAACTACACAGTTTAGTAGCGTAAAGCACTTTGTGTAGTTTCCATCTCTCCAAATAGAACGAAAACACTTAGCAAGCTTGTGCCTTAAAGCTTTTTGTCTCCATCTCCCCCTGAGCATCTAACAGGTAAGGCATAATCATGAGATAATTTAACAAGAAATACCTTTTGTTTCAAAATAATCAATTTATTAATCTAATGTCAACAATACTAATTACTTATCAAGAGATTCTGTAAATGATAGATACAATGCAAGCAGCACCGTAAGTCAGCAATAAAAAAGGTATCCCTTATTGACATATTCCTTTCACACTACTCCCACATCATAAATGCATTTTTTTTTCCCTTGAGACGGAGTCTTGCTCTGTCGCCAGGCTGGAGTGCAGTGGTGCAATCTCGGCTCACTGCAACCTCCGCCTCCTGGGTTTAAGCGATTCTTCCGCCTCAGCCTCCCAAGAGTAGCTGGAACCACAGGTGCGTGCCACCATGCCTAGCTAATTTTTGTATTTTTAGTAGAGACGACGGGGTTTCACCATGTTGGCCAGGATGGTCTCAATCTCTTGACCTTGTGATCTGCCCACCTCAGCTTCCCCAAGTGCTGGAATTACAGGTGTGATATAAATGCATTTTTAGTTACCCAGGTACAGCTAGTCAGAAAAGGTAGCCAAATTATGCTTCCAAATGGCATGTCTTTATTTGCTCCACTGAGGTACAGGTAATTAAAATTATACAAAGAACTTGTTCTCTTTAAAGAGCTACTAATTTATAGTTTAGCCACATCATCAGAGGCCGTATCTTATAACTCTCACAATGCCTCAGTGCCCTTTACACAGTAGGAAGCAAATGAGAAAGTCATAACCAAATACTAAAAAACTCCCAACATATGTTATAAAATGATATCTAAAAACAGCTGGCACTTAGATGTCCGCAGGAAAGTGTCTCAATTTCCAATTTGTTACTGAGAGTAACAATCTCTGCCTTAATAGATACTGTCTGAATTGAAACACTTTATGTCAGAAATAACTAAACGTGAGACGGCAGGGAAACTGGGAAACATCATAAATGACTCATATAAACACTAAAAACTCAAAAATCTTGCTCACTCAGTCAAACAGTGACTGAGTAGCTCTTCCATACCAGACACCACACTGGGTTCACAGGGTACAACCCCTTCCTTTGACAGGACGAGGAAGGAATCCAAGACTCGAAAGAGCAAAGTTACTTTTCACACAAGCTACACAAAAAATTCAATGGCAGAGCTGGACTAAAGTTTATAACTAATTCATATTTCTCTGCAACAAACCATACTAATACCTTGATACTTTGAATGTTTTCAAGTAAGCCACATTTTATTTGAATAAAAAATGAAAGTCATATTAGAACTACCTACCCAGAGATACACAATGTTCTAAAAAATCCAAGAAATAAAGATTTAGACTCACAAAAGTAATTATGAACAAAAAGCTAAAGACTAACAGAGGTAAATGCAAGGCCCAGATGTAAGCATTATTTTATTCCTGTAGCACTTTGACATGTATTGTCATAATGAAAAAATTAGTTACACAAAAATAGCAGGATCATACAATTTAGCATCTTCCTTAAGGCCTTATTCCCTTTATGTAACTTTCTGGAACCTAGTTAACTGCCACTTTCTCCCCAGTTGATCACTATACGCTGGTGTGGCACAATTCTGAATCAGCTTGCTTACCTGCAGATACCAGGACAACGGCTGTAAACAAACTCATCTCTTCATCACTAAGCTGGAGGGCATTCAGCTTCTCACTAAATTCAAACATAGAGTTTAGCAGATCCCCTGCTCCCATTGAGTGTAAATCATCCACGCTGTATTTCTTTCCACTTAAAAAGGTGACAGTACGTTCCTTTGCATCAAATAATGATGCAAACCGTACCATTAAAACCTGGAAAAAGAAAAAGACTTAAATGTATTTGGAGAAGTTTAACAGCAATACTAAAAAATAATTTAGTATTCAAGTCAGTTATGAAACATCCCACATATAAAAGAAAGTCATAAAAGAAACACAGGGTTTATTTTTACCCAAAACCACTTTATTTCTTTCATTCACTCATTCATTCCTTTATTTTATTATTATTCTTATATCTTTTTTTTTAAATTGCATTTTAGGTTTTTTAAGATGGAGTTTTCTTCCTGTCGCCTAGACTTGAATGCAGTGGCAAAATCTTGGCTCACTGCAACCTCTGCCTCCTGGGTTCAAGCGATTCTCTCCCCTCAGCCTCCCAACTAGCTTGAATTACAGGTGCACACCACTATGCCCAGCTAAAGTTTTGTTTTCAGTAGAGATGGGGTTTCACCCTGTTGGCCAGGCTGGTCTCAAACTCCTGACCTCAGGTGATCTACCCACCTCAGCCTCCCAAAGTGCTGGAATTACAGGCATGAGCCACTGTGCCCGGCCCATTTATTTATTGAGACAGTGTCTTGCTCTGTTGCCCACGCTGGAGTACAGTGGTGCCATCACATCTTACTGAAACCTCAACCTCCCAGCTCAAGTGATCCTTCCCACCTCGGCCTCCTGAATAGCTGGGGATACAGATGCATACCACCACACCCAGCTAATTTTTGTATTTTTTGTAGAGAAAGGATTTCACATGTTGTCCAGGCTGGTCTTGAACCCCTGGACTCATGTCATCCACCTGCCTTGGCCTCCCAAAGTGCTTGGATTACAAACATGAGCCACCATACCCAGTCCTACAACCACTTTCTTAAGACAAATTCTCTACCAAAGCCATAAATACTCCAAGAAGAACATCAAAAAAAAATTCTAGCCACCAATGGCAAAATAAGAGTCCTGTGAGAGTAGTTTCCAGGCTCGCGAAAGGGAGGACCCTGTTTGAGTCATGGATTTTGAGAATCTTTTCTCAAAACCCCCCAACCCGGCCCTCGGCAAAACGGCCACGGATTCTGACGAAAGATGGGAAAACTGAGAAGCACGGAGAGGCTAAATAACCTGCCGAGATTGCACAGTAATCGTTGATGAAGTAGATGTTGCAGGAGTTGAAGAAACACAAGAAGAGAAATCTAAACAGGAGTGCGAGCAAATTTCCAAAAAATTCAGACACTTTGGAAACTCTACAATATCACCAAAAAGTTCGCTGCATAGGAAATCAAGAAGTAAGGACTATGATGTATATAGTGATAAGGATATCTGCAATCAGGAACCAGAAGATAATTTTGCCAAAGAGCTTCAGCAATATATACAAGCCAGAGAAATGGCAAATGCTGCTCAACCTGAAGAATCTATGAAGAAAGAAGGAGTAAAAAATGCCCCACAGGCTGCTAAACAAAAAAATAAAAATCTTAAAGCTGGTCACAAAAATGGCAAACAGAAGAAAATGAAGCGAAAATGGCCTGGCACTGGAAACAAAGGATCAAATTCACAGGAAGAGGATGGTAAACCTAAAGAGAAGCAGCAGCATTTGAGTCAGGCATTCATCAATCAACATACAGTGGAACGCAAAGGAAAACAAATTTGTAAATATTTTCTTGAAAGAAAATGTATTAAGGGAGACCAGTGTAAATCTGATCATGATGCAGAGATAGAGAAGAAAAAGGAAATGTGTAAGTTTTATGTACAAGGATATTGTACCAGAGGTGAAAACTGTCTGTATTTGCATAATGAATATCCTTGTAAGTTTTACCATACAGGCACAAAATGTTATCAGGGAGAATATTGCAAGTTTTCTCATGCTCCATTGACTCCTGAAACACAAGAATTATTGGCTAAAGTTTTGGATACTGAAAAGACATCATGTAAATAAAATAGACATAAAAAGAATCTGTTTCCAGGCTGGGGTGCAGTGACACAGTCTTGGCTCACTGCAACCTCTGCGTCCCAGAGGTTCAAGTGATTCTCATGACTCAGCATCCCTAGTAGCTGGGACTACGGGCGTGCACCACCATGCCTGACTAATTTTTGTATTTTTAGTAGAGACAGAATTTCACCATGTTGGCCGGGCTGGTCTTGAACTCCTGATCTCAGGTGATCTGCCCATGTTGGCCTCCCAAAGTGCTGGGATTACAGAGGTGAGCCACCATGCCTGGTCACCAGCACCATTTTTTTAAAAAACTCCCATTTCCCTGACTTGCCTTCATGCTTTTGTCAAAAATCAACTGACTATAAATGTTTGTATTTATTTCTGTACTAAGCTGTGTTCCTTTGATGTCTATATGTGTGTCCTTATACACTATCACAGTGTCTTGATCACTATAGCTTTGTACTAAGTTTTGAAATAAGGAAGTGTAAGCTGTCTAGATTTCTTCTGCTTTTCAAAGATTGTTTTGGCTACTCTGGATCTTTTGCTTTTCCCATGTAAGTTTTAGGATCAGCTTGCAAATTTCTGCAAAAAACCCATGCTGAGATTGTTTTTGTTGTTGTTGTTTTTTTGTTTTTTTGAGACGGAGTTTTGCTCTCGTTACCCAGGCTGGAGTGCAATGGCGCGATCTCGGCTCACCGTAGCCTCCGCCTCCTGGGTTCAGGAAATTCTCCTGCCTCAGCCTCCTGAGTAGCTGGGATTACAGGCACGTGTCACCATGCCCAGCTGATTTTTTGTATTTTTAGTAGAGACGGGGTTTCACTATGTTGACCAGGATGATCTCGATCTCTTGACCTCGTGATCCACCCGCGTCGGCCTCCCAAAGTGCTGGGATTACAGGAGTGAGCCACCGCGCCCGGCCCCATGCTGAGATTTTGATAGGGATTGCATAGAATCTGTNAAAAAAAAAAAAAAAAAAAAAAAAAAAGAGTCCTGTGATACTCTGACACTCTATTAACAAAGATTCTGAAATACAAATATAAAATTAGCGCAAGAAATAATGCCAATAAGATTAAAACTGGGCCCTGGCCAAAGGCATTAAAAAAACTCTTTAGGCTGCCAAGTATACCACATGGCCTCTCTATGCCTCAAGTAAAAAGAGCAAAATTCCAATGCAGCAGTACTTCAAAACATCAAACGCAGCCAGGGTAAAGGAAGTAGATGAAGTCTAACTGAACTACTTCAAGAAACCATAACCCAAAGAGACTATCCACAAAGAAAACTACCACAGTAAGTGTTCTAAGCACCATGTAATAATTGACATCCAAGTTAAGTCAGTTAACAATTATATTGCTTAGTTATCTTACTCCCTCCATTATACTAAATCCAGTGAGAATAAGTGAAAATATAACCCCAGCTCACTTCTCCTATCGATCAAAGGTTCAAAGATTTGGCCCATCAAACATCAACTTCCTCTCACCACCCCAATCTCAGTTATCCTTAATTAGGTCCCAAGGCGCTTCATACCTCAGCATCAAACGGGAAGCCCTGGGGCAGACAGAAAGTGAAAGACACCCAACTAAGGACCAGGAGAGGCACTTCTCTAAGTTATGCAGTAGAGACTACCCCAAGCCCAGGCAGGACACAACGTTGTAACAGAAGCTGGAGCAGCAAAGGATCCTGAAGCAAGGAGGATCTGAGGTGGCACATAATCAATACCTGATATATCCCCAAAATATTCTACAGTCCCTCAAAAAACCAAAAACCACATTCTATTTGCCCTTCTTATTCTGTATCAAATATAGTAAATGCTGGGCTAGGCTCTCAGAAGGTGTCTAACGATGCAGAAACTTGTTAAGTCCACATCTGAAAGCAGTACCAGAACTTAGGAGTTCATATGCTAGAGATACAGAATACCTATATTTCAAATCCTAAATAATAAAAAATATAAAATCCTAAATAATTCTGGATTTACCAAGTCTCTTCCCAAAATCCTGAGATGATTATTTTGTTGATTAGATTCAAACTCTGGACTATAAATACTGACTTAGGAAAGAATGAAAACAGCCAGGCACAGTGGCAAACGCCTGTAATCCCAGCACTGCAGGAGGCCGAGGCAGACAGATGACAAGTTCAGGAGATCGAGACCACCCTGGCGAACACAGTGAAACCCCGTCACTACTAAAAATACAAAAAGTTAGCCAGGTGTTGTGGCACACACCTGTGGTCCCAGCTACTCGGGAGGCTGAGGTAGGAGAATGGTCTGAACTCGGGAGGCGGAGGCTGCAGAGAGCCAAGATCGCGCCTGAGAGACAGAGTGAGACTCTGTCTCAAAAAAAAAAAAAAGAAAGAAAGAAAGAAAAAAAGAATGAAAACATCTGCCAGGCACAGTGGCTCACACCTGTAACCCCAGCACTTTAGGAAGCCAAGGTGGGTAGACTGCTTTGAGCTCAGGAGTTTGAGACCAGCCTGAGAAACATGGCAAAACTCTGTTTCTACAAAAAAAAACTAGCCAGGCATGGTAGCTCACACCTGTAGTCCCAGTTACTCAGGAAGCTGAAGCTGGAAAATGCTTGAGCCCAGGAAGCTGAGGTTGCAGTGAGCCATGATTGCACCACTGCACTCCAGCCTGAGTGATAGAGCAAGATTCTATCTCAAAAAAAAGAAAAAGATTAGGAGTCATATTTACATAATTTTATTTCTATTTATGTAAGGTCTAATTATTAAAATATTTCAGAACATAGATAATAGAATTAATCACAAAAAAAAAAAAAAAAAAAAAAAAAGAATTAAAACATCCATGAAAATAAAATACTACATGTTCTTCCTGCATCAATATTAGGATAAATAAAACCTACCTCAAAAGTCCCAGCCTTTAAAAGGTTGACCTGGTCATGCTGAGAGAGATCTCTGAAACCAGGAATACGCTTTGCAAATTCCACCACTTCTTTCACTGCTGGAGTGAAGCTCATCGAAAACTCTTCCCAGATTTCATGCCCCGATTTATGAGGATCCACATATGGAGACTTACTCATTGGACAAACCTAGTATACACAAAACAGAAACACTGTTAAATACTAACAGGTGGTAAAGAAACGTCAAAAGCGGCATCTTAATTATCAGAAACCCCAAAATAAATTTAACCCCCAAAACACAAGTAAAATCTACTGAAATATTAGTACTTTATCCATTTGCTGCCCACCACACTGTAGAAAGCCTCTGGGCAATCTAATATAAATAGTAATTTTTTTTATCATAAAAAACATAGCCTAAGCAAAATACCATCTATAACAAGTATTTAGAACACCTGTTGCAGCTTTCAGAGTTTATTTTGTAACACTTCTGCCACCTTATGCTAGTATATGGTGTTTTACGATTTTTCAAACAAATTCACACAAATTTGTCTGATTCTCAACCTGTTATTCATGGCAGATTATAATTTCAATTTCTTAGGTGGGAAAATGAGACTCTGAGAGGTTCAGTGATTTGTCCCACACAGCTAGAAGCCACAGGCCTAGACCCAAATTCACATTTAGTTAGTATTTCAAAACTCCCTTATTTCTAAACAGGCAGAATTACAATGTTGTAATTTCCAAGAGAAAAACATAGTGAGGTGCCTCATTTTGTTAAAAAGGTCACTGCCTGGCTGGGCAAGGAGGCTTACGCCTGTAATCCCAATGCTTTGGGAGGCCGAGGCAGGTGGATCACAAGGTCAGGAGTTTGAGACCAGCCTGGTCAAGAGGGTGAAACCCCGTCTCTAATAATAATAAAAAAATTAGCTGGGAGTGGTGGCGGCACCTATAGTCCCGGCTATTCAAGAGGCTGAGGCTGAAGAATCACTTGAACCCAGGAGGCAGGGGTTGCAGTGAGTTGAGATCACACTACCACACTCCAGCCTGGGCAACAGAGCAAGACTGCATCTCAAAAAAAAAAAAAAAAAAAAAAAAAAAAAAGTCACTGCCCATTTATTTCAAAAACAGTGTTGTGATCACTGACTTCTGCTTGTTCAATTAGGAAACAAAAACTGCAGATACAGGTGCACCTTCTAAATGAGGATTGAGTGAGGGAAAACAGGAAGCCAAGAAATTATAAAAACACCAAAGAGATGATGAAACACCCTCTGTATGTTCTATTAGTAAAATCGGCCTTCATATTTTCACTGAATCCTAGCTACTTAGCCCCAAAGAAAAAAAGACTGAAAAGAAAAAGGAAAATAAATTTTCACTAAATCCATACAAAACCTAGGAATTGGGATGATTATAAAGCCATGGAGAATATCATGAAATGAGAACCTAAATGCCTACAGATTTTACCTTCATGAAAGCAGCCATTTGGCCAGATGTGATGGCTCATGCCTATAATCCCAGCACTTTGGAAGGCCGAGGCAGGCGAATCACTTGAAAACCAGGAGTTCAAGACCAGACTGGCCAACATGGCAAAACCCATCTCTACTGAAAATACAAAAATTAGCCAGGCATGGTGGCACACACCTATAATCCCAACTACATGGGAGGCTGAGGCACAAGAATTTCTTGAACCCAAGAGACGGAGGTTGCAATGAGCTGAGGTCGTGCCACTGCACTCCAGCCTGGGCAACACAGCGAGACTGTCTCAAAAAAAAAAAAAAAGGCAACTACTTAGTCTAACAAAAGGTTCACAGAATCAAATACTTGAAAGGGACAACAAAAAATTTAATGAAGACTGAAGTAGAGTCAACTATTTTGAAAATGAAAAAGAAGACTTTAATTACCTGTCAGTAGAAAATACCAAGCACTATCAACCTTAGGGTTTAAACTGGAAATAGTGTGGCACTGTTTTTGATGGAATTTTGGCTGAACATGAACACTGTACTTTCATGTAGAATGTCGTATTTGATGGAAAAACTTGAATGATATGACCAACATTAATTCATCTCATAAGATGAAGTCTGAGAAAATCCTTAGAAACTAGCCTATGAGCCGGGCGCGGTGGCTCAAGCCTGTAATCCCAGCACTTTGGGAGGCCGAGGCGGGTGGATCACGAGGTCAAGAGATCGAGACCATCCTGGTCAACATGGTGAAACCCCGTCTCT
>NW_016107339.1:7847643-7848618 GCF_001604975.1 Cebus imitator | reverse complement strand
AGGCTGTCTGTTCATGATGTTCTACCAATGTGTCATTTTGCAAGTGACCACTGAACTGGCTGTTCATCATGGTCTTCATCGCACTTTGCATTTCAATTAGCATCCTCTGTTTTTCACGCTTAGGAATACGACCAAACCGAACAGCTATTGAAGAAAAAGATATTTAACATCTATAGTCTAAGTAAGACCTGTTTTGTATAAAAGAATAACACAAAATTATCCAACAGCTATGGCCTCTAGTGGTACATGTAAAGAATGAGTCTACATGTCTCTGGTCCACATTCTTCTAAACTTGCTGGTCTTGATGCACCAAAGGAAGTAGGAGAGGGAAAGAAAATTTTACATTTTCCCCCAAGACAAAGTTAAACAAATCTATCTCCTAGGTATTTCATGAGCAAAATCTAAGAAAAGAAATAGGAAATTCAGACGGGTGCAGTGGCTCATGCCTGTAATCCCAGCACTCTGGGAAGCCAAGGCAGGTGCGGATCAACTGAGGTCAGGTGTTGAGGCCAACATAGTGAAATCCTATCTCTACTAAAACTACAAAAATTAGCCAGGCATGGTGGTGGGTGCCTGTAGTCCCAGCCAGTCAGGAGGCTTAGAAAGGAGAACTGCTTGTACCCGGGAGGTGGAGGTTGCAGTGACATGAGGTGGTACCAAAGCACTTCAGCTTGGGTGACAGAGCAAGACTCCATCTCAAAAGGGGTGGGGAGGGAGGGGAGATTAGCTAATGAAAAGTAGTTTGAAGCAGACCAGTATTACTACATGCTCCTTACTAACAAAGCGGAGGACTGTTCTCAAAAAGGCATGTGAGATTCAGCTACACACATCCTTTACTATTAATAGATGGTAGGTACAATCATTCCCTGAACATCTGGCCCTTGCCAATTCATTTTTGTAATCTTACTCTCAAGATCTAACTATTAAATTATCTGCTGTCTTATTTTCCAGCCTCTTTAAAAAAAAAAAAAAAAA